>NC_056436.1:36945641-36985641 GCF_018296145.1 Oncorhynchus tshawytscha | reverse complement strand
TAGTGACTCATTTCATGGTCGTTGCAGTGGATAGCTGCCTTGTTACAGGCTCCGAACGGGAATACCAGGAAGTGTACTCAGAGCATGCGCTGACCAATTGGCAAGTGTCTTCACTGACATTTTCAAACTCTCCCTGACTCAGTCTGTAAAGCCTACAAGGTTCAAGCAGACCACCATAGTTCCTGTGCCCAAGAACGTCAAGGTAACCTGTCTAACTGACTGTCATCCCGTAGTGCTCACATCTGTAGCCATGAAATGCTTTGAAAGTCTGGTCATGGCTCACATCAACACCATCAACCCAGAAACTCTGGACCCACTCCAATTCACATACGGCACCAACCGATCCACAGCTCTATTGCACTGCACACTGCCCTCCCCCACCTGGACAAGAGGAACACCCATGTGAGAACGCTGTTCATCGACTACAGCTCAGCGTTCAACACCATTCTGCCCTCCAAGCTCATCACTAAGCTAAGGACCCTGGGACTGAACACCTCCCTCTGCAACTGGATCGTTAACTTCCTGACGGGCCGCCCCCAGGTGGTGAGATAGGCAACAACACATCCGCCAACTGACCATCAACGCAGGGGCCCCTCAGAGGTGTGTGTTTCACCCACGACTGACTGCATGACTCCAACACTATCGTTAAGTTTGCCGACGACACAATGGTAGCAGGCCTGATCACCAACGACGATGAGACAGCCTATCTAACCGCTAGGATACCCTGCCGCCCTGAATAATAGTAGAGAAAATGGTTTATTTCAGCTTTCATTTATTTCATCACATTGCCAGTGGGACAGAAATGTACAAACACTCAATTAGTATTTGTTAGCATTACCTTTAAATGGTTGAACTTGGGTCGTTTTGGGTAGCCTTCCACAAGCTTCCCACAATAAGTTGGATGAATTTTGTCCCATTCCTCCAGACAGAGTCAGGTTGTAGGCCTCCTTGCTCGCACATGCTTTTTCAGTTCTTCCCACAAATTTTCTTTAGGATTGATGTCAGGGCTTTGTGATGTCCACTCCAATACCTTGACTTTGTTTTCCTTAAGTCATTTTGCCACAAATTTGGAAGTATGCTTGGGGTTATTGTCCATTTGGAAGACACATTTGCGACCAAGCTTTAACTTCCTAACTTCCTGATGTCTTGAGATGTTGCTTCAATATTTCCATATACTTTTCCTCCCTCATGTTGCCATCTATTTTGTGAAGTGCACCAGTCCCTCCTGCAGCAAAGCACCCCCACCACATGTTGCTGCCACCCCCGTGCTTCACGGTTGGGATGGTGTTATTCGGCTTGCAAGCCTTCCTCTTTTTCCTCCAAACATAACGATGGTCATTATGGCCAAAATAGTTCTATTTTTGTTTCATCAGACCAGAGGATATTTCTCCAAAAAGTACAATCTTTGTCCCCATGTGCAGTTGCAAACGGTGTCTGGCTTTTTTATGGCGGTTTTGGAACAGTGGCTTCTTCCTTGCTGAGTGGCCTCTCAGGTTATGTCGATATAGGACTTGTTTTACTGTGGATATAGATACTTTTGTACCTGTTTCCTCCAGCATCTTCACAAGCTACTTTGCTGATGTTCTGAGATTGATTTGCACTTTTCGCACCAAAATAAGTTCATCTCTAGGAGACAGAAGGCGTCTCCTTCCTGAGCGGTATGACGGCTGCGTGGTCTTGGCTGATTTCTTTTGATTTTCCCATGATGTCAAGCAAAGAAGCACTGAGTTTGAAGGTAGGCCTTGAAATACACCAACTCAAATGATGTCAATTAGCCTATCAGAAGCTTCTAAAGCCATGAAATCATTTTCTGGAATTTTCCATACTGTTTAAAGGCACTGTCAACTTAGTGTATGTACATTTCTGACCCACTGGAATTGTGATACAGTGAATTATAAGTGAAATAATCTGTTGCTGGAAAATTTACTTGTGTCATGCACAAATGAGATGTCCTAACCGACTTGCCAAAACTATAGTTTGTTAACAAGAAATTTGTGGAGTGGTTGAAAAACGTGTTTTAATGACTCCAGCTGTAATGGGTGTGTGCTGGTGGCAATGAAGTCAGGCGCAGGAGAATCGAACTTGGTATAAACGGAGTTGTTTAATCAGTGCTTCACAAAACTACAAAACCAAAATGGCAAAATAATAATAAAAAGTCGCGCACCAACACATAATACAATCAAACAATCTCCGACAAGGATATGAGGGGAAACAGAGGGTTAAAGACACAACATGTAATTGATGGGATTGGAACCAGGTGTGAAGGAACACCAGACAAAACCAAAGGAAAATGAAAAATGGATCAGCGATGGCTAGATGGTCGGTAATGTCGACCGCCAAACACCACCCGAACAAGGAGAGGGACCGACTTCGGCGGAAGTCGTGACACCAACCTAAGTGTATGTAAACTTCCGGCTTCAACAGTAATTAGAAAGAAAACATTCTCTTTTCTTCTCTTTTCTACTGTAGGAATATAATTACACAATTGATATATTCTGTTGTTTTTAGCTATATTCATTAAAACATAGGGGGGTTGACTTTTTACCCCTGCTATACTTCACTGTACTGTACTGTGGTTTCATTCAGAGGACTGTGTGAGTTCTGACTGAGGCTCATGAAGCCAGTTCTCCTGAGCACTGTTGACAGCTCCATCGCAAACACAAAAACAGACACCGCTCTTCATTTGCATCAAACATGCTTAGGATGGTATTTTGCAGCTTGTGTTTGGAGTAACTTAAAAAGCTCTCTTTCTCGTTCCTTCTCACTGAAGTTGAAAAGGTGGGATATCTCTCTCTCTCTCTCTCTCTCTCTCTCGTTCTCTCGTTCTCTCGTTCTCTCTGTCTTTCACATACTTAAAACTGAGTCTTCAGGGAGATACTCTGTCTCTCTCTCTCTGTCTGTCTCTCTCTCTCTCGCGCTGTCTCTCTCTCTCTCCCTCTCTCTCTCTCTCTACCTCTTTCTCTACCTCTCTCTCTCTACCTCTCTCTATCTCTACCTCTCTCTCTACCTCTCTCTCTCTACCTCTCCTTCTCTCTACCTCTCTCTTTCTCTACCTCTATCCCACCTCTCTCTCTCTGTGAGTTTCTGTCAGATTGACATGGTGTGAAAAACACTTTTGTGTTTTCCTCCTGGCTGTATTTCTATTTGACAACATCCACCCGGTTTTACTTTACTTACAAGTTTTACCTGTCAGCCAGCGTGTTCATTAAAACCCTTTACAACTGTTTCACTGACGCAGTCACCAATTTAGCGACTATTTATGGAAATAGGGTTTATCCAGTACAACGTTGTCTCTTATGGTAAAAGAGGAGAAATGTTGTGATTGAAGTCATTTATCTCTCTATCTCTCTCTCTCTCTCTGTGTGTGTGTGTGTGTGTGTGTGTGCATGCGCGCTTGTGTGTGTGAGAGTGCGTGCCTGTGTGTGCCTGTGTGCGTGCGTGTGTGTGTGTTCCACAGCTCCAGTGTTCGTGGCTCCTCCAGAGGTGTCGGCTGTGTCTTCCTTGTCCCTAAAGGATGCATGGAGGTCAGCACGGGGTCAGGAAGCCAGAGGAGAGGTCAATGAATACAGGGTCAAACTGCTCCCAGAGCGGAGCTCCAACCCCTACGCACGACCTGTTATGACACAGGTAACACACACACACGTATGCACACACACTCGTATGCACACACACACACACACACACACACACACACACATAGGTACACCTAAGCCCAGTCTGTCATTACATAGGTACCCTTATTTCATAGATTGACAGAAATTCCTTGTCCCTACAGCTTCTTGGAAAAATAGCTAGTCCTTTCCAATTGTTTTTAACTGTAGTAAATAACAGACATATCATTGCACAGATATGAGTGTGCTTATCAGCTCAAGCATATCTATCCCTTCCCAGGTAGAGAGTGTCTAAAGGTTTGGATGTCACACCACCTCACCCTCGCTAATCCCATCATGCTTTGCCCTGTGTCAGTGTATCACCTCTGACTCCCTCTGGCTGTCTAACGAGCGTTGCTGCTCCTCAACAGTACCTGCTCGTAATGAGCTTTCTTTATCCAGCTATTCATTAGGGTGATAAGTGTGTGTAGGCGTCGGCTTGTTTTCAGAAGGATTGGTATCACTAATATGGTGTTTCAATAGAAATATGTCTAGTCAGCTGTCCCCCTAGGGAGGTTGACCCCTCGGCTGACTCTCTGTCCCCTTTAACTTCTCTCCTACCGTCCCCTCATTACATATCGCCTTGTTCTCTCGGTGTGTTCAGGTGCTACAAGATTGTGTTAGCCCGTGGAGCTAAACGCCTAGGCATTTGCTAGGGGAGCTAACAAGTTGAAAGCATTAATGGTTACATAAATGCCCTTTAGCAGACATTTTATTATCCAAAACGACAATATCCATTTTTGTATGGCTGTCCCCAGCAGGAATCAAACCCTAAACCCCTATTCTCTACCAACTGAGCCACACAGTCCTACTCCTCCTATACCTTCACTGTTACCCTCTGAGTGGCTTTCGTCTTAGGTGCTGCATGTAGCCAGTCCATCAGAGTGTGTGTACGCAGCAGAGGAGCTGGGAGCTTACAGCAGAAATGTGTTTACTGTAACTCTGTGTACCACACTGGGCTTTGTGATCAGCCTGTCTGCCTCTGGACACACACTCAGATTTGAACAGTGCTCAACGGTAACTCTGACATCACCGTAACACAAAATGTACTTCTTTATACCACGCTACTCAGAAATACTCTAGTATACTCCAGTATGCTCCAGTAATACCGCAACTACTCCCATACAGTGTCTCTGCACGCGAAGCTGTTGAACATGAGTGCTGCTGGTTAAACCTCGTCCATATGTACTTATTATTGTCCCAGTTCTACAGGTAGAATAGAAGGTCATTTACATATCCATATTCACAAAGAGACTCTAATGGAACACGTCTGTCAGGGAGCTACCTACTCTCTAGATGAGAGCGCGGGAGGGAGAGAAAATAAAGAGAATAAGAAAGGAAGGTGGAGAGAGTGAAAGAGCAAAGAAGAGAGGTTGAGGGAGAGTTGGGGAGGGGGAGAGATTTTTCCTCCGTTGTCAGGCTTTCATATTCATCTCTCTCTTAACAACTCCAACCAATCCCTCTTCTGTCAGACAGACACACGCACGCACACACACACACACACACACACACACACCCACACCCACACACACACACAGTCAGTCAGTCAGCGACAGTGGTGTAAGCAGGGGGAAATTCATTGTGCACGGCAGTAAAAACAATTTACTGTTAATTACAAGGAGAAAAATATGGCGCACACTCCCTGCTGGCCATGAATCACACACACACCACACACACACACAGGCACAGACACACACACACGCACTCTCTCTCACACACACACACACACACACACACACACACACACACACACACACACACACACACACACACACACACACACACACAGACACACACACACACACACACACACACACACACACACTGTCACACACACACTCTGTCACAAAGACACACACACTCACTCTGTCACACACGCGCTGGCCTCTCCTGTAGATTTATAACCAATATGGAAGTAGGATGAATTAGCTGCCTTTAATAACTGAGACACAAATCACTGGGACAAGCTCTAATTGATCAGCTCTGTGTGATGGACACACACACACACACACACACACACACACAGTGCAGTGTTGGATGGGTGTGAATCACTCTGTGGTGCCGCCGCGCAGAGCTAACATATGGTCAGCCCAATATGGCTGGGTTGACACACGAGCCGCACACTCATTCATCCATATGCTCACACATGTTCACCATTTGATGTTTGTCTTGCGTTTGTTTGTGTGTCAGTTTTGTTTACCTCTCTAACGTCTGAAATGTATGAATACAGGATGTGTTTCTCTCACGTGCTGAGATACGGTATGTTTCAATCTATTAATAAATATCAAGTTGTTGGCGTTTGGACGGTATATTCAAAAAAATACATATTTTTTAAAAATGGCGCCGGAGGAGATGGCCGCCGTCTCCTAACCAATTGTGTTATTATGTGGGAGTTTTTTTGCGATATTTGTAACTTATTATGTACATAATGTTTCTGCAACCGTATCTTACTGCAGAAAAGAGCTTCTGGATATCAGGACAGCGATCACTCACCTCGGTTTAGATGAAGAGCTTCTGGATATCAGGACAGAGATCACTCACCTCGGTTTAGATGAAGAGCTTCTGGATATCAGGACAGAGATCACTCACCTCGGTTTAGATGAAGAGCTTCTGGATATCAGGACAGAGATCACTCACCTCGGTTTAGATGAAGAGCTTCTGGATATCAGGACAGAGATCACTCACCTCGGATTAGATGAAGAGCTTCTGGATATCAGGACAGCGATCACTCACCTCGGATTAGATGAAGAGCTTCTGGATATCAGGACAGCGATCACTCACCTCGGATTAGATGAAGAGCTTCTGGATATCAGGACAGAGATCACTTACCTCGGATTAGATGAAGAGCTTCTGGATATCAGGACAGCGATCACTCACCTCGGATTAGATGAAGAGCTTCTGGATATCAGGACAGAGATCACTCACCTCGGATTAGATGAAGAGCTTCTGGATATCAGGACAGCGATCACTCACCTCGGATTAGATGAAGAGCTTCTGGATATCAGGACAGAGATCACTCACCTCGGATTAGATGAAGAGCTTCTGGATATCAGGACAGCGATCACTCACCTCGGTTTAGACTAAGATTTCTTCAACAACAACAGCAGCAGCAGCAAGCAGGACTCACACGACATTCTCCAAACACCCCACAGGGCAGACATCCCAATCATTCGCAAAAGGAAGCGACGCAGAGGATGAAGAGCCGGATGCCTCGTCCGGACCCGCAGAAGGCAACTAGGAAAGCTGCCGTCAATAGTACTCGCCAACAAGCAATACAATAAACTAGACGAGGTACGTATCACGAAAATCCTACCAACGGGAGAGCTACAGGTGATCTACAATTTTTTTCCCTCTGGTTACACATTTAACATGTTGATAGAGATTTGGTAGAACTGATTTAAGTTTCCCTGCATTAAAGTCTCCGGCCACTAGGAGCGCCGCCTCTGGGTGAGTGGTTTCCTGTTTGCTTATTTCCTTATACAGCTGGCTGAGTGCGGTCTTAGTGCCGGCATCTGTCTGTCATTGCCAACAAAGGGTATATAACAAAGTATTGAGATAAACTTTTGTTATTGACCAAATACTTATTTTCCACCATAATTTGCAAATAATTCATTAAAAATCCTACAATGTGATTTTCTGGATTTTGTTTCTCATTTTGTCTGTAATAGTTGAAGTGTACCTATGATGAAAATTACAGGCCTCTCTCATCTTTTTAAGTGGAAGAACTTGCACAATTGGTGGCTGACTAAATACTTTTTTGCCCCACTGTACATACCACCTCAATAAGCCTGACTAACCGGTGTCTGTATATAGCCTTGCTACTCTTATTTTCAAATGTCTTTTACTGTTCTTTTATTTCTTTACTTACCCCCCCCACACACACACACACACACACACACACACATACTTTCATTTTTTATTTCTCCGCACTGTTGGTTAGAGCCTGTAAGTAAGCATTTCACTGTAAGGTCTACACCTGTTGTATTCGGTGCACGTGACAAATAAACTTTGATTTGATTTGATTCTAACGTTTTGAATTCTCTGTGGTCTTGAAATGTTTTAACCTCGACTTCTTTTTAATGATTCCCATGCTTTTAAATCTAGAATTCTAGATTCTGTGTGTCAGAGTCTAGGTGATGTGGGTAAGGCGGAGTCAGGCGCAGGACACAGATATGAGTAATAATAGTAACTTTACTCAAAAATAATCTTCCAACAAGGAGAACAAAAATCCAGAATCACATAAACGAGACAACTGACAACAATAAACACGTACAAAACCATGATGGTTCCAGAGGTTTAAATAGGGAAATAATTCAAACGTAATGGGAACCAGGTGTGTACAATACAGACAAAACAAATGGAAAAAGAAATGTAGATTGGTGGAGGCTAGAAAGCCGGTGACGTCGACCGCCGAACGCCGCCCGAACAAGGAGAGGCACCAACTTCGGCGGAATTCGTGACACTGTGGTGTGGCATTTTTTGCTCTCATTCTTGCGTGCTTTGGTATAGTCACTGTATAGTCACGTCATATTACTTAGTCAGTTATGGAATTAACATATTTCTGTTTATTGTTCAACAGCTTTAATTGTAGTGAAATAGTTCTGCATTAATCGCCTGATCGAAACTTGGCCTGAATAGTGGATAGTGGTTTTCCGCAAGCATACACACACACAAACTATAACACACACACACAAACTATAACACACACACAGACAAACAAACCCAACCTGTTGGTTAGGAGCATCCAAGACTGTGTGTGCCATTTTCCGTGTTGTGCTTGTCTTGTGCCAGACCTTAATGTTGATGATAGCCATTTATCCATCCTTTACCCAGGCTTTTACGACTGTTTAGACACACAATCCACATCACTATTACCCCGCCGCACCATTAGACAGAATAACCATCTGTTCGGTGGGAGGAAACGGCATCTGCTTAGACGCTTTTATCTCACTCAAATTATATTAGATTCTCTAAATACACATGCGCACAGGACATGAACGCAGTTGGTCTAAGAGGGGGAGTGGATGGGGCTGGGGGTTTGTGTGTGTGTGTGTGTGTGTGTGTGTGTGTGTGTGTGTGTGTGTAAACAGTAAATAGCTGAGCCTGAAATAGCGGCCTAAATGGTTATGGAAAATAAAATGATTTCGGCATCTCCCAAAGCACTCTGGGATAGGCAGGCAGATGGAGGACGAGAGGAGTGAGCGTCCCTCGTTTTTCTCCCCCCTCGCTCCTTCGCTTCGTCTCTTCTTTGCTCCCACTCCCCATCTTTCTGTGGCTCCCTCACATCAAGTACTTTTGGTACATAATTGAGACTGAAAGTAACAACAACAAAAAAATAACCCAGTTTATTAAAGGACTTTCACCAGATGAAATGTTCCTTAAGTAAATGTGAATCGTACAAAGTAAGCCTGTATTTTATGGAGTAAATTAAGGAGGATGCCTGTGTATGTGTGTATGTGAGTGCGTGCTATGCGTATGTGTGTGTGTACTATGCATATGTGTGTAAAGCCTGCAGCACTCCGCCAGCCAGTCTTACCTCATAGTATTGATCAGGTTGGAATGTGAACAGCTAATCAGTCACTGATGGTAATGTTTTATGTACCCTACATCCATAAAGACTTGCTCTACACGCTTAGCCAGCCCTTACACACACACACACACACACACACACACACACACGGCACATTGATGTAAACCCTGCCGTGCATATTTCTCTCCTCAAGAAGCCTGGGGATAATTATGCGTAAATCAATAATTGTGCTCCTCCAGAGAAGGGTATTACCGCGGTATTACAGTGCATTTAGACCAGGGATGACCTGTAGGGCCCATAAAGGATGTTAGCTAGTGTAAAAACACAAAACACTCCACCAGGTATGATAATTGTTCCCCAGTAGTGTGCGTGTGTGCGTCCGTGTGTGTGTGTGTGTGTGTGTGTGCGTCTGCCCTGGGAGCTCTGCTGTGATTTAGCTGCTTCATTAACATGTTGAAGGCAATATTAACCTTAGTGTTGGACTGTTAACCTTGTTGTCGGAGCGTCATCGAGTGGAGAGGGAGAAGAGAGGGGAGGAAAGGAGGGGAGGAGAGACCAAGTGGCTTTTATCAACCCCGATGTGGCAGCCTAGCAGTAAATAAATGACAGCGTATTAGCATCGCGGAGTAGTCACTCACAGACACACACATACTCGATAACCACTAAATACAGTGCATGACAGCATATTAGCATCGCATCAATTAGGTGCCGAGCACTCACGTTGGACAGACACACACATCACAGAGACGAAATCAGGGAGAAACGTCTGGCTCCATCAGAAGATCATTCCAGGGACATTGTGTTGGCTGTATATCTATGGATTGCCCAAATCGGACCATTTTCATTCTGCTTTCCCAGTCAATTTGAACATTAAAGTGAAGGGGGAAATCACACAAGTTTTAATGCAACCAGCCACCGAACCAAACTCTGGAGCCACTGTCCTACACACAGATTCTATACCAAACACACATATCACAACCAGATCTCTGAAGCGTATGTTCCGAATCCAGAAATAAAGGGCAGAATAAAAGATAAACGTTCCGCTGAGACTTCACACAAATCCTATTAAGAGGGAATCATTTTTACATCAGACTTTCTATTATATAGACTCTATGGTTATTGATTGCCTTTAATTTATGGTGCCTGGACTGGGAAGACAAGAAAAAAAGTATAAACTCTCATTTACTAGCTTTATTAGGCCCTGTCTGTCTGTCTGTGTGTGTGTGTGTGTGTGTGTGTGTGTGTGTGTGTGTGTGTGTGTGTGTGTGTCTGTCTGTGTGTGTGTGTGTGTGTGTGTGTGTGTGTGTGTGTGTGTGTGTGTGTGTGTGCGTCACTTCTGGGTAATTTACTCCTCTAGCCCATGTGGGGACCGTACGTGGGGACCATTACCACAGCACACTCGTGGTGTTGGCGTGACTCCTAATACATAGATACGTTTTATATCCCTCCATTTCCAGAACTTGTTTATTAATTTCATCTGTTTTATTATCAGACTAATAAGGCCCACTGAAATGGATCATCTCCTCTCTCTTTCTCTGCCTTCTCTCCACCCTCTCTGTCTCCCTCCCCTCCAGCTCCAGCAGGTCTCTCTCCTCTCAGCCCCACGGACCCCCACCCCTCTAATACGTCTGTGTCTGCCTATCTGTCTGTCTGTCTGTCTGTCTGTCTAATAACATGACAACTGAATCGAGATTAACGTTTTTGTGTAAAAGGTATTCATATGTATATGTCCATATTTATTGTAATACTTGCACTTTGTATCGTGTCTATTTGTCTATAATGCTTTAATAGAGCGTGTCCTTATCAGAGGCTGTTAAGTGGACAACTAACTTCAATTTTATCCTTTGAACCTGAACATCACCAGGTGGAGAGAACCGACCTCTCTCTCTCTGACCCCTGTGACCCCACTGTCAGGGGGACCAGGTCCCCTGGCAACAGTTACTACCAGTGACATGCTTTCAGTCAATAGTGACTTCACACACACACACACACACACAGACGCACGCACACACACATGGGTGGTAGTGATTGTGCATTGGGCCAGTAACCAAAAGGTTGCTAGTTCGAATCCATGAGTCAACAATGTGAGAAATTTGTTGATGTGCCCTTGAGCAAGGCACTTAACCCTAATTGCTCCAGGGTCGCCGTCAATAACGGCAGACACCGGCCGTGACCCCACTCAACGAGGGTGTCTCACATTTCCAATTCACACGTGTATTAATATATACTTGTACATGTGTGAAATAGGACAAATATAAGCACCCGCTAAATTTATAACGTACATTAGAAAACACTTATACATATACAGTGAGGTCCAAAAGTATTGGGGCAGTGACACATGTTGTTGTTTTGGCTCTGTACTCCAGCACTTTGGATGAGAAATGATACAACTATGAGGATAAAGTGCAGACTGTCAGCTTTCATTTCAGGGTATTTTCATCCATATCGGGTGAACCGATTTTGGAGTCACTTTTATTCTGAATAAGAATAGAATGTGTTTCTAAACAGATACCATACCCCCAAGACATGCTAACCTCTCACCATTACAATGTTCGCATTTTGGGGGGTATGATATTTGTGCGTCATTCACCATTGGTCACGATTCATTCAGGATCACCTGTAATCATGGGAGCATCCACATTGATGAAGAAGTGTTTAGAAACATATTCTATTGTTATTTACAATAAAAGTGACTCCAAAATAACACAATATATTATCTACCATTCATTTCTATTGGGCACAAAATAATCTGAAACACAACCAAAACAAACAGCAAATGCATCCAACAAGTTTGTAGAGTCACGAGCTTGATGCGGTCATTGTGTGCTAGGAATATGGGGACAAATACTGAACTTTTGACTACATCAATACACATAAGTGAATTTGTCCCAATGTGTTCGGCTGTGTACGGAAATTGCTGTAATTTCTAAACGGTTCACCCGATATGGATGTTTAGTTATTTTTTTAAGCTGACCGTCTGCAATTTAACCTCATAGTCATTGTATCATTTCAATACCTTTGGAGCTCACTGTAGCTTATCATTTGTTTGCTGTTTCTCTCCATGTGTTCAGACTGTAACAGTGTCTCTGTGGTAGAGTCCCAGCTAAGTAAATGACATCCACGCTGAGACAGAGGACAATTACACCACTGTTTACTCACATAATTGGAGAACTGAGCTCCAAATCAAAACATGTTCTGCTTCATCTGCAAACGCAACCAAAACATCCCCAGTCGGCCATTTGTTTAAATTGTATTATATATGTTTTAATTGGCCCTAATGCTAATCAAATGGAATCGCTTCTTATGCATCCAGGTTCGCGCCTACAGGGTAAAGTAATGGAAAGCTTTCATAGAGGATTATTAACGTGTTTTCACTTCCTCCTTTCGATTTTGAGGAAATGCGAGAGGAAGTGATTTGGAATAATATTGTTAACAAATCTATTTTTTTCTTTAAATGCTCAAATCCTTACTCACAGTGAAACCTGGCCTCCATAGAAATGATATTAGCCACCTCTTACTTTGGAATCTCTGTGGTGTATCGCCCTAGCAGGCTGTGTGTGTGTGTGTGTGTGTGTGTGTGTGTGTGTGTGTGTGTGTGTGTGTGTGTGTGTGTGTGTGTGTGTGTGTGTGTGTGTGTGTGTCCAGCACAGCGCTCAATATTGCACCTCGCGTTCACCATCTTGTTTTTAATCAGTGTACCTGAGAAATCTGTCTGTATTTGTATGAATAGAGCCGCCAATTACTCCCTACTCCCTCTGTATTGTACCACATCACCAGCCTACATGTGATATGATACTAAAGTAAAGTTAACTAATGGTAGACCCGGCTGCCCTTGCCTGGTGTGGAGACGCACGCCCGTCTGCCCTTTAACTCTATTACCATCTAGCAGCTATTTCCCCTTTTCTCCTTAAATAATGACGCGGGATAAATCTTTATAAATCAGGCCCAGGCTTCAGTCCTGCTGCCGCTAATTGATCAATGGCCGCAGTCAGAGAAGGAGGATCGTCCTGGGCCCCACGCCATCACACACACACGCACACGCACACGCACACACACACACACACACACACACACACACACACACACACACACACACACACACACACACACACACAGAGAGACAAAAGGGAGCACACACAAACCCAGCACAAACACTCGCGTGCGCGCACAAGTGTATACACACACACGAGTGCATACACACACCCTCCCTAATGAAGGAGGCACAAACCAGAACAATCACTTCACACACTCCCAGATTAGCTCGGTTTGGGGTTACTTCTCCACACAGCTACGGTGTAGACTCCATGCTCTCAGAGTATTCAGTAACGTGGATGTGTTCCAAGGAGATGGACACTCATAAAGAACGACTACCATGTTGCTGTAGACTGGAGAGCAGAGGGACGTTGAAATACAGTAGTTTTGAGAATTGCTTCTCTATGTCCTGTCAAGGTGTGCGGAGTGATAGAATATAGCCTTGCGTCTTTACTGGCTCTGATAAAATACTTAGACGTAGACACATAGAGGGTAATGGATCATATCATTGGCATCTACCGGATGCATTCACTATCATTGTGTTTTTGCCATAACCATTCTTTTACACAATCAATATTAACCTCATCCCCTACATCCAATTATATCTGAGGCGCACGCAGCACCAAACAAATCAAAGATAAATAGGTTGAAAATGCACCGTCTGTACGGCAGATTGATCAGTGGAACTCATCAATGCTTTACTGCAGCCTGATGGGCTTTCTGTCTGAAATCACTCATCATCATCATCATCATCATCTCCCCAACAACATAATGCACTATTCTGGAATATATTTTAGAATATTAATAATTAGATGTTCGTGATAACGTTCACGTTTCCATAATTTGTTCATTTCGTTTCTGTATTCTTGCATTTTCAGGGAATATGGAGTCGAGTGGATGCCACTTGTCTTTGAGAGGTCAATGTGCTTTATGCTAAATCTGGGCTCCAATCAAGGAAGCTTTTTCGCTATGAAATCAATGCCTGAGAGATGAATAACTGCATGTTTCCATAATGGATTCATCCATTTTGAGATGTTTTTTTTTATACATCTAAAAAAACTAGGCCTATCCCTTTCGTAAAAGGAAGATTAATAAATCTGTTTTCAGACTGGAATCTGTTTTGTTACCAGTCAAATCAAGAGGTTTTTGCCGCAATGAAATCAACTAAATCAAAAATGGCGTGAAAGAAAGAAGAATAATTTATCCTGCTCTATGCACACATTGCTTATCGTAACGCAGAGGAAATGTAAATGATAGCAAATTATTTTCCTTAATTAATTTGATTGATTGCAGCGTGGAGGCAAAGTGGAGGGAAAACTTTACAGACATCATTAGTTTTTCTCCATTTAAAGATTAATCAGGAGAGGCTGGGCTCTTTAACTCTGTCATTTGTATATTTAATGGGCTGCTTCAGAATCTATGGCGGTAATTAGCGCTAGCCGCGCTCTCATTAATACGGCTGGGCTGATTAATGCTAGCGCCACGCTAACATGACTGGAGTGATCCGCAGGATGTTCTGACTAGATTATGCCAGGAAAAACCTGTTTGTTTGGTGGCATGACAAATAGAAATCCACTCAACAAAAGACCAAGGATATAGGAGGATGGATTCTACTTAGACAATGTGTGTGCGTTTGTTTTTGTGTTGGAGGTGGTGGAAAGGGTTTGAATGACGCGTTGTGTTGCGAAGCGTGGCAAGTTATTTTTCATCTCTGACTGTTCCGTGATGATAATACACTGTACATGTAATAAATACCACTTATGATATCTATAATTGAGTTGCAGATAGCATCGGAAATCCTTATTAAAACAAATGATCTCCACATGAGTTGGAATCATCAGTCAGTCAGTCTACAACATTGAAACAGGCATGTCTGCATCTGTGCATGTGACCCAGCCAGCAGGGGACGTCCGAAGGACATTAGACCTTCTCATTACGTCCCTGTAAGGGTTTTGGCCAGACGTTCTGAGAATATTCTATGATCATTAAAACATGAGAAATGTGTTTGTTTTTCATGATCGTATTTTGCAAGTTACTTTTCTTAAATTGCTTGTAAACATTTGTTGTCTTGTATAGTCTCCCTCAAGTCTCTGATGTGTGTATCTAGGGCTAAAAGGGCTTAGAGTAGGTACAGTATGTGGTCAGGTTGCTCTGACACTGAGAACGTAAGAGAAGGTACACTATTCCTCCCATGAAAGGCTCTTGTACTAAGAGCACACACTTTCATCTCTTAATGTCAGAGAGAGAGAGAGAGAGAGAGAGAGAGAGAGAGAGAGAGAGAGAGAGAGAGAGAGAGAGAGAGATGGCGAGAGAGAGAGATGGCGAGAGAGAGAGAGATGGCGAGAGAGTGAGAGATGGCGAGAGAGTGAGTGGCGAGAGAGAGTGAGAGATGGCGAGAGAGAGTGAGAGATGGCGAGAGAGAGTGAGAGATGGCGAGAGAGAGAGTGAGAGATGGCGAGAGAGAGAGAGTGGCGAGAGAGAGTGAGATTGAGAGAGGGAGAGGCGATTGAGAGATGGCGAGAGAGAGTGAGATTGAGAGAAAGAGATAAAGATAGGAGAGAGAGAGAAAGAGGTTAAAGTGGGTTAACTTCACGTCACATATCTCTCATGCCCTCCTCGTCTCGCTGATGTCAAGGTCCCAGAGGAGGATGAAACGTGTTTACTGGAATGTAACGTAATGTACATGTGACATCCATTATGCGTGTTTCAAGTCAGCAGTTGACGCTGTGAAAATACACTAGACAGATGTACAGTCGTGGCCAAAAGTTTTGAGAATGACACAAATATTAATTTCCACAAAGTTTGCTGCTTCAGTGTCTTTAGATATTTTTGTCAGATATTACTATGGAATACTGAAGTATAATTACAAGCATTTCATAAGTGTCAAAGGCTTTTATTGACAATTACATGAAGTTGATGCATAGACTCAATAATTGCAGTGTTGATACTTCTTTTTCAAGACCTCTGCAATCTGCCCTGGCATGCTGTCAATTAACTTCTGGGCCACATCCTGACTGATGGCAGCCCATTCTTGCATGATCGATGCTTGGAGTTTGTCAGAATTTGTGGGGGTTTGTTTCTCCACCCGCTTCTTGAGGATTGACCACAAGTTCTCAATGGGATTAAGGTCTGGGGAGTTTCCTGGCCACGGACCCAAAATATCGATGTTTTGTTCCTCGAGCCACCTAGTTATCACTTTTGTCTTATGGCAAGGTGCTCCATCATGCTGGAAAAGTCATTGTTCATCACTAAACTGTTCCTGGATGGTTGGGAGAAGTTGCTCTCGGAGGATGTGTTGGCACCATTCTTTATTCATGGCTGTGGTTTTAGGCAGAGTGAGCCCACTCCCTTGGCTGAGAAGCAACCCCACACATGAATGGTCTCAGGATGCTTTACAGTTGGCATAACACAGGACTGATGTTAGTGCTCACCTTGTCCTCTCCGGACACGTTTTTTTCTGGATGCCCCAAACAATCGGAAAGGGGATTCATCAGAGAAAATGACTTTACCCCAGTCCTCAGCAGTCCAATCCCTGTACCTTTTGGAGAATATCAGTCTGTCCCTGATGTTTTTCCTGGAGAGAAGTGGCTTTTTTGTTGCCCTTCTTGACACCAGACCATCCTCCAAAAGCCTTCGCCTCACTGTGCATGCAGATGCACTCACACCTGCCTGCTGCCATTCCTGAGCAAGCTCTGTACTGGTGGTGCCCCGTTCCCACAGCTGAATCCATTTTAGGAGACGGTCCTGGTGCTTGCTGGACTTTCTTGGACTCCCTGAAGCCTTCTTCACAACAATTGAACTGCTCTCCTTGAAGTTCTTGATGATCCGATAAATGGTAAATCTTAATGGCAGCAATATCTTTGCCTGTGAAGCCCTTTTTGTGCAAAGCAATGATGACGGCACATGTTTCCTTGCAGGTAACCATGTTTGACAGAGGAAGAACAATGGTTCCAAGCACCACCCTCTTTTTGAAGCTTCCAGTCTGTTATTCAAACTCAATCAGCATGACAGAGTGATCTCCAGCATTGTCCTCGTCAACACTCACACCTGTGTTAACGAGAGAATCACTGACATGATGTCAGCTGGTCCTTTTGTGGCAGGGCTGAAATGCAGTGAAATGGTTTTTGGGATTCAGTTCATTCGCATGGCAAAGAGGGACTTTGAAATTAATTGCAATAAATCTGATCACTCGTCATAACATTCTGGAGTATATACAAATTGCCATCATACAAACTGAGGCAGCAGACTTTGTGAAAATCAATATTTGTGTCATTCTCAAAACTTTTGGCCACAACTGTACTGGTACTGGTATTTCTAGATTGGGGCGGCCTAGTGGTTAGAGCGTTGGACTAGTAACCCCCAAAGTTGAAAGTTCAAACCCCCGAGCTGACAAGGTACCAATCTGTCGTTCTGCCCCTGAACAGGTAGTTAACCCACTGTTCCTAGGCTGTCATTGAAAATAAGAATTTCTGAACTGACTTGCCTGGTTAAATAAAGATAAAATAAAAACTATTTCTAGATGTTCTATTTCTATTTGAGGCGTTTCTGAATTCCCACCACATTGTGTTTAACGTCACAACTCATTATAGGTCTTCCAGTTCTTCTGAAATTCCCACACTGATAACATTCCCAAAGAGACCAAGCTCAGAATTCCGAGGGTGTTCCCTGTATCCAAGTTTGGGATCTAAAGCAGGGATAAAGGGATGGAGACGGAAGGAAAGAGAGAGATGGAGAGCGATAGAGTTGTCTTCCGGGAGTCTCCTGTCAATTCCGAGGGAATTGGACGTGCCTTAGAGAGCTGCAGTTCTACCTCCTCAGATTAACTACAGATTATCAGATTAACACACGGAGACCAGTCAGAGATTAGGCGAGAAGAGATGTTTAACCTGAGCATCCATCACTACCCTGGAGTGCTAATGGAGACATTAGGCTGAACACACAGACACACGTACGCACGCGCGCGCCGCACGCACACACACTCCAATGGAGACATGAATAAACAGCTGGGGAATGGTGTTGGGGCTTGAAAACGAGAGGTTTGATCCTGACTTGAGGCCATACATGGGAGTTCAGGGGAAGTGGGTTTGGGAGGTGTACGCATATATACAATACACACACACACACAGGGCGGGTTTAGGTGGGATCTAGAGAGCAGTGTGTACGGCGTCCACTGGGACCTTCTACACGCTCACAAAATGTCTTCCTTTTATCTCATACAGTAGGTTTTCACACACTCGTCTCCTTATTTTTTCCTTTCTCCACTTCCCTCCTCTAGTTCTCCTGTTACAGCAGGAGCATCCGACGGCCTGCTCTTCTGTGCAGTGTCTCCTGGAAGCCAGGAGGAGAACCTGGCTCTGCAGATAACCGCAATGGACGTCCCTACCTCCTGTTTAACCCACAGGTAACAAATTACAAACACCGCCGTACTTCCTGTTTGACACACAGGTGAATCTCTCGTGGGCACATTCTGCATGTAGGCTGAAGGATCTGTTGGGACTGAATGGGATGTGTGAGATAAAGCATTAGCTCAGTTTTTTGGGGGTTTTCATCGCTGGTTATTTAAATGTACCAGGATTAGGCAAACGGCGGTGCTTAAACTGCTTCGCCTTGAGTGCTTTGGGCGTGTGTCCATACGGATTGGAAGGCGGTTGGGGCTTTGTCTGTGAGTTTCCTTTTGCGTGGGTAGGGACTTGGTTTTTGCCAGAACTATCAATTTCTATCACGTATAGAGCCAGAAGTGAACTATTACGCAAGATTTTACTTCTGGGTTAACCGGAATGAACGCACAGGTAACAAACATGGCCGCTCAACCTAGATATTGCAGGTGTTTCTTTTGGGTGTGACACTATAAAATAGATAGCCAGTATAGATATTATTTGTATTTAAAAAATACTGTTTTATGATACTCAATGGCATGGTAAAAAACTGATTACTGGTTTCCAAGGTTTTCCTAGCCATGAAAATGCATTAAAACCATATTGTGTTACGTTGGAGGGACATTATGACTTCTTCATCTGATAAATCCGATCGGAAAACGTTCAAAGTGTGTCAGCGTTTGAATTGGCCTCCAATTAACTCCTTCCCCGCAGTCACGGCGCGTGCATACCAATCGCTAGCTAATTAAGCCACACATACACACACAAACTCCAGTCAATTGCTCTGATGATGAAAGCGATGATGGGAGATGATTTCACGCGGGCGTCCGTCAGACCGCCAACCGTCTCTCCTCCCCAATAACCTCCCCCCCCACACACACACACTCAGTAAGGACCTCTTCCTTCTCCAGTGCCGCAGCAGCATTCCCAAACACATTTAGTTAGGCTAGTTTGGTAATTAACACTAGGAGTGGTGTCATGGCCGATTAATGTCTCCTGATAGCTCCCCCATTAGTTCCCCCATTAGCCAATTCAACAGGCCTAATGGGATTACCACCACGGGGGACCTAATTTGGCGTGACACAGGAAACTGGTATGCTCCCCTCTCAACCACACACACACTTTCTAATGATAGAATTAATGAGAATTTGATAAAACAATGTCTCATAGAGGGATGTTTAGCTACTGTAGTGTTAAAGCTGACACTAACCAGGCCTCTCCTCACTCAAGTTACAGTTGTCGAAACACTGGTTAAGGAACATTCGGAATCTGTATGACGCATGAATGCTATGAATGATTTAGGGCAGGATTCAATCAAAGGTGAATTGGGTGCTTAGCAACAATGCGCCTTTGCTTGAATCCCGGCATTCTTCTGAGCTGAATGTTGTTTGAAGTAACAAAGAGACTACTGCTGACGTTTTCAACACAAGCACATGAGATCAACATGTTCTAGTCTGTTAGGTACTCCATGTGTCAGACAAAGTCAAGGGTGGCCAATGGGGCATGTGGTTTAAGTATGTAACATATGTAAATGATATGCTGTTAGAATCTGGGTCGTCAGGACAACATAATGATCCGACTAATGTTATTATTAACCTACAGTACCGGTCAAAGGTTTGGACACACCTGCTCAGACATCAAAACTATGATTATAACACGTGAAAAAATCAAGTAGTAACCAAAACAGTGTTTAACAAATCTTTACCTTGATTACAGCTTTGCACACACTTGGCATTCTCTCAACCTGTTTCATGAAGTGGGGAGGCAGGGTAGCCTAGTGGTTAGAGTGTTGGACTAATAACCGGAAGGTTGCAAGTTCAAATCCCCGAGCTGACAAGGTACAAATCTGTTGTTCTGCCTCTGAACAGGCTCATGGAGTGTGTTCCTAGGCCATCATTGAAAATAAGAAATTGTTCTTAACTGACTCGCCTAGTTAAATAAAGATAAAATGCACATAGAATGCATTTCAATTAACAGGTGTGCCATGTTAATTTATGGAATTTCTTTCCTTCTTAATGCGTTTGAGCTAATCAATTGTGTTGTGACAAGGTAGGGGTGGTAGGGGCAGGCTCATGGCGTGTGTTCCTAGGCCATCATTGAAAATAAGAAATTGTTCTTAATTGACTTGCATAGTTAAATATAAAATACTGGAGACATTTTGTCTTACATATAGTATAGCCTAACACAAGGACAAAGAGAAGTGTTCTTTAGTGAGAGAGAATGAATAATGGTAAAGGGACCTAGTGTGTGTATGTGTGTTTGTGTGCGTGTGCCTGTAACCCACCCTAACAAAGTCCATTCTCCTTGTGTTCTCACTACAGTAAAGAGATTGGGTTCAACCCCCCCAAGGTTGCCAGGGCGGGCTCCCCTATGGCGGCCTATGTGTGGGGCAGCACTTTGGATAAGTGCTATTTATCTGGCAATCGGAAGTGAGCATAGCTATCTCCCTCAGCTTTCACTCCCAAATACACTTTATTTAAGAGAGAGGGGGCAGTGGGACACACACATACACGCACACACCTTACCGCTTTCTCTATTACTCCAGAGAAGTCCGAGGGCGATTCACCCGTTCTAGGAGTGTTTAGTGTATAAAGACCGCACACACACACACACACACACACACACACACACAGTAGTTTGGCCCTATAGTTAATGAAAGTGAGGCCCAGACCCAGCCAAGCAGCCCAGCAGGTGGATAGAGAGACTGAGAGGCTTTTTGGGAGGATGACAGTATAGACTCTGATCTCTGATCTCACAGGACCTTAATGAAACCTCCTGAAATAAGGAGGGAGGAAGGAAGGAGGGAGGGAGAGAAGGTAGGAGGGAGAGAAGAGAGAAGAGACTGGGCAGATTTTGACAACAATAGTAGCTCTAGTGTTAAAAAATACTTTTGCAGACTAACACCCAATACTTGTACACACTCTCAGGAAAAAGGTGTACAGTACAGTTAGGGTCCAGTAATGTTCCCTGGGGTACTTTAAAAAAAATAATACACATATGAGCTCACATGGTACTGTTCGTCACCTTTTAGGGTACATGTGCAAATAATCTAGAACAGGCCTGGACAATTATTTTCCATGGAGGGCCACATTAGAATATATTTTTGCCATTGCGGGCCAGAATCATAATACAGGATTATACATCATGTGTATGACTGTGACAGATATATCTACTCTAAATCATGCTACTTATTTTACTCTTTTTAACATGCACAGAAATAAACCACGTCCATGTTCTCCTTTAGGTAGGTATTTTCATTATTAAACATGCAATGAACTACACAGAGGGAAAAGTACACTGTGCATTCAGCACCACGGACAGAACTCTTGTTAACGGGTATGCATGAAAACACAAGAAAGAGAGAGAGCTCAACATTACATTTAAACTACACAATCAGTGTGAGGAGTGAAGTCTCTGATGGGCATTGACTAGAGCAGTGAAGTCAGGTGTAGTTTCTGACGTCGCTATGTGCAGGATTGCTGAGAGGTGAGCGTGGGTAAGAGATGATCTGTGCCTTGACTTGCTATATTTCATCAATGAAAATGTCTATTCACTGTGGTGGCATTTTTCTGCTTTACCAAATGAGGAGAGTTACAAACTACACACCAGTCAGAGTTACACTTAAACTACATATTTTTTATAGGTTGACCCAAACAGTACAAACATCTTCTGAGCATGAATCCTAATTTATTTATTTTTTAACCTTTTTTTAACTAGGCAATTCGTATTTACAATGACGGCCTGCCAAAAAGCAAAAGGCCTCCTGCGGGGATGGGGGCCTGGGATTAAAAAATAAAACAAATTGTACAATATAGATAAAGGACAAAACACGCATCACAACAAGAGAGACAACACTACATAAAGAGAGACCTAAGACAACAACATAGCAAGGCAGCAACACATGACAACACTGTATGGTAGCAACACAACATAACAACAACAAGGTAGAAATACAACATGGTAGCAGCACAAAACATGGTACAGTGAGAATCGCAGAATGTTGAAATTTACTAAATGACTGAGAGTTTGACTGTGTGATATTAGGTTGCTTCTTGTGTAATAATTTTCTGTTTGGATGTTAATGATTTGGTGCTTTGGGGACCTTTTAACAGAATATGACTGGCAGAACGGTGTTGTATGTGGATTATGAGGGCTGCAGTAGATATCTCAGATAGGGGAGAGTGAGGCCTAAGAGGGTTTTTATAAATAAGCCGTAGGTCTTGCGACAGGTATACAGAAATGACCAGTTTACAGAGGAGTATAGCGTGCAGTGATGTGTCCTATAAGGAGCATTGGTGGCAAATCTGAAGGCCGAATGGCAAAGAACATCTAGCTCGAGTGCAACCTTACCTGCCGATATAAATTAAGTCTCTGTAATCTAGCATGGGTAGGATAGTCATCTGAATCAGGGTTAGTTTGGCAGCTGGGGTGAAAGAGGAGTGATTTACGATAGAGGAAACTAAATCTAGATTTAACTTTAGCCTGCAGATTTGATATATGCTGAGAGAAGGACAGTTCACCGTCTAGCCATACTCCCAAGTACTTGTATGAGGTGACTACCTCAAGCTCTAAACCCTCAGAGGTAGTAATAACACCTGTGGGAAGAGGGGCATTCTTCTTACCAAACCACATGACCTTTGTTTTGGAGGTGTTCCGAACCAGGTTAAGGGTAGAGAAAGTTTGCTGGACACTAAGAAAGCTTTGTTGTAGAGCATTTAACACAAAATCCGGGGAGGGGCCAGCTGAGTATTAGACTGTATCATCTGCATATAAATGGATGAGAGACCTTCTTACTGCCTGAGATATGTTGTTGATGTATATTGAGAAGAGTGTGGGGCCTAGGGTCAAGCCTTGGTGTACTCCCTTGGTGACAGGCAGTGGCTGAGACAGCAGATGCTCTGAGTTTATACACTCTTTGAGTGTGGTAGTTAGCAAACCAGTCCAAAGACCCCTCAGAGACACCAATACTCTGGCCCACAAGAATGGAATGGTCTACCGGGTCAAAAGCTTTGGCCAAATCAATAAAAATAGCAGCACAGTATTGCTTAGAATCATGGGCAATGGTGACATCATTGAGGACCTTTAAGGTTGCAGGGACACATCCATAACCTGAGCGGAAACCAGATTGCATAACCGAGAGAATACTATAGAGATCAAGAAAGCCAGAAAGCCATCATTGACAAGTTTTTACAACACTTTTGATAAACAGGGCAAAATAGAAATAGGGCTATAACAGTAAGGATCGGCTTGATCTCACCCTTTAAATGTATTTATTTTGTATTTTTTTATTTCACCTTTATTTAACCAGGAAAGCAAGTTGAGAACAAGTTCTCATTTACGATTGCGACCTGGCCAAGATAAAGCAAAGCAGTTCGACACATACAACAACACAGAGTTACACATGGAATAAACAAACAGTCAATAATACAGTAGAAAAATAAGTCTATATACAATGTGAGCAAGTGAGGTGAGATAAGGGAGGTAAAGGCAAAAAAGGCCATGGTGGCGAAGTAAATACAATATAGCAAGTAAAACACTGGAATGGTAGATTTGCAGTGGAAGAATGTGCAAGGTAGAGATAGAAATAATGGGGTGCAAAGGAGCAAAATAAATAAATAAATACAGTAGGGGGAGAAGTAGTTGTTTGGGCTAAATTATAGATGGGCTATGTACGGGTGCAGTAATCTGTGAGCTGCTCTGACAGCTGGTGCTTAAAGCTAGTGAGGGAGATAAGTGTTTCCAGTTTCAGAGATTTTTGTAGTTCGTTCCAGTCATTGGCAGCAGAGAACTGGAAGGAGAGGCGGCAAAAGGAAGAATTGGTTTTGGGGGTGACCAGAGAGATATACCTGCTGGAGTGCGTGCTACAGGTGGGTGCTGCTATGGTGACCAGCGAGCTGAGATAAGGGGGGACTTTACCTAGCAGGGTCTTGTAGATGACCGGGAGCCAGTGGGTTTGGCGACGAGTATGAAGCGAGGGCCAGCCAACGAGAGCGTACAGGTCACAGTGGTGGGTTGTATATGGGGCTTTGGTGACAAAACGGATGGCACTGTGATAGACTGCATCCAATTTATTGAGCAGGGTATTGGAGGCTATTTTGTAAATGACATCGCCGAAGTCGAGGATCAGTAGGATGGTCAGTTTTACAAGGCTATGTTTGGCAGCATGAGTGAAGGATGCTTTGTTGCGAAATAGGAAGCCAATTCTAGATTTAACTTTGGATTGGAGATGTTTGATGTGAGTCTGGAAGGAGAGTTTACAGACTAACCAGACACCTAGGTATTTGTAGTTGTCCACATATTCTAAGTCAGAACCGTCCAGAGTAGTGATGTTGGACGGGTGGGCAAGTGCAGGCAGTGATCGGTTGAAGAGCATGCATTTAGTTGTACTTGTATTTAAGAGCAATTGGAAGCCACGGAAGGAGAGTTGTATGGTATGGAAGCTCATCTGGAGGGTTTTTAACACAGTGTCCAAAGAAGGGCCAGAAGTAAACAGAATGGTGTCGTCTGCGTAGAGGTGGATCAGAGACTCACCAGCAGCAAGAGCGACATCATTGATGTACACAGAGAAGAGAGTCGGTCCAAGAATTGAACCCTGTGGCACCCCCATAGAGACTGCCAGAAGCCCGGACAACAGGCCCTCCGATTTAACACACTGAACTCTATCAGAGAAGTAGTTGGTTAACCAGGCGTGGCAATCATTTGAGAAACCAAGGCTATCGAGTCTGCCGATGAGGATGTGGTGATTGACAGAGTCGAAACCTTGGCCAGGTCAATGTATACGGCTGCACAGTATTGTTTCTTATCAATGTCAGTTAAGATATTGTTTAGGACATTGAGCGTGGCTGAGGTGCACCCATGACCAGCTCTGAAACCAGATTGCATAGCGGAGAAGGTATGGTGGGATTCGAAATGGTCAGTGATTTGCTTGTTGACTTGGCTTTCAAAGACCTTAGAAAGGCAGGGTAGGATAGATATAGCTCTGTAGCAGTTTGGGTCAAGAGTGTTCCCCCCTTTGAAGAGGGGGATGACCGCAGCTGCTTTCCAATCTTTGGGAATCTCAGGCGACACGAAAGAGAGGTTGAACAGGCTAGTAATAGGGGTTGCAACAATTTCGGCAGATCATTTTAGAAAGAAAGGTTCCAGATTGTCTAGCCCGGCTGATTTGTTAGGGTCCAGATTTTGCAGCTCTTTCTGAACATCGGCTGACTGGTTTTGGGAGAAGGAGAAATGAGGAAGGCTTGGGCGAGTTGCTGTGGGGGGTGCAGTGCTGTTGACCGGGGTAGGGGTAGCCAGGTGGAAAGCATGGCCAGCCTTAGAAAAATGCTTATTGAAATTCTCAATTATAGTGGATTTATCAGTGTTTCCTATCCTCAGTGCAGTTGGCAGCTGGGAGGAGGTTCTTATTCTCCATAGACTTTACAGTGTCCCAGAACTTTTTTGAGTTTGTGTTGCAGGATGCAAATTTCTGCTTGAAAAAGCTAGCCTTGGCTTTTCTAACGGTCTTTGTATATTGGTTTCTAGATTCCCTGAAAAGTTGCATACGACGGGGGCTGTTCGATGCTAATGCAGAACGCCATAAGATGTTTTTGTGTTGGTTAAGGGCAGTCAGGTCTGGAGAGAACCAAGGGCTATATATGTTCCTGGTTCAACATCTCTTGAATGGGGCATGCTTATTTAAGATGGTGAGGAAGGCATCCCTCTACTGGCGGGATGACATCAATATCCTTCCAAGATAACCCGGCCAGGTCGATTAGAAAGGCCTACTTGCTGAAGTGTTTCAGGAGCGTTTGACAGTGATGAGTGGAGGTGGTTTGACCGCTGACCCATTACGGATGCAGGCAATGGGGCAATGATCGCTGAGATCTTGGTTGAAAACAGCAGAGGTGTATTCAGACGGCAAGTTGGTTAGGATGATAACTATGAGAGTGCCCGTGTTTACGACTTTGGGGTGGTACCTGGTAGGTTCATTGATAACTTGATGACAAGCTTAGATTGTAGGATGGCTGGGGTGTTAAGCATGTTCCGGTCAGGTCGCCTAGCAGTACGAGCTCTGAAGATATATGCGGGGCAATCAGTTCACATATGGTGTCCAGAGCACAGCTGGGGGCAGAGGGTGGTCTATAGCAGGTGGCAACGGTGAGAGACTTGTTTTTAGCGAGTTGGATTTTTAAAAGTAGAAGTTCAAATTGTTTGGGTACAGACCTGGATAGTAGGACAGAACTCTGAAATAAAAAGGACAAAATAAAATAAAGGACGAACCATGGGTGCCTTGCAAGCAATGGGAACCTCCCCAGAAAGGAGAAACAGGCTTGGCGATGATAGGAGCAGCATCCATAAAGAAGAAAGGATCTAAACCTTCTGACCCAGATGTTTTTTGGGGGGCAAGTTTAAGGAGCTCCTTTAGGACTTCGGACCCAGTGACTGCCTGCAGAGAAACTTTGTAGCGGGGCAAGGGGAAAAAACGGTAGAAGCATCGGGGATAGTGTGGTGGGATATTTCTGCTTTACCAAATGAGGAGAGAGCTACAAACTTCACACACCAGTCAGAGTTATATTTAAACTACATATTTTTAAATAATAAGCTTTGCAATAGCCTTTTTGACTTTCAATGATGCACTATCTCTGATGAACCATTGAAAAAGTACCAACAGAAAGGTACAAAGATCTTTTATAGCCAAGATACACCCCTCTCAACTTACATGACGAACCACAGATCTTAGGAACTCTTCACAAAGAAATACTTTTTCTTGAGAAAGGAGTATCCCTTAGCCAGATAACATTCACTATAAATTATTGTTCAGTTTGGTCCCTCAGACGAGGTTCTAATCTCGTTCCTGGTACTTCATAGTACAAAAACACCAACTCATCCAATGGCATATATCAATTATCAACTCTAGATACTCCCATCTCAAGTAAACCCCCTCTTGACCCCACTCCTGGACAAGCTCACTGAGCAGAGTGAGCCTCTAGGTCATACACTGTCCCAGGATAAGTGTAAGATCAGAGAGGACATACAATGTTTCCAGACACTGCCATACACCTCCCCCCCAATGGGAAAAGGAGGGAGTGACTGGCGCACAGACATTGTGGAGACAGGTAAATGGTTCCCCATTAATCACGCCATCCCTTCACATGGTTTAAGAATAGGTAAAGACACATTCACATATGAAGACAATGTTCCATTCTGTTCTCTTTCCTTTCTGATATTCTGCATAGCACCAGGGACATGTGAAAGACAAGCCTGACCTCTCCCCTCTCTGGGCCCCAAGTGACTGAGCCCCAGCTTAGGGAAAAGTGCAACTGCCAACACTGTAGTCCAAAAGGATACATTCTAATGACAAGTATCTCACATAAGCATATTATGCAAATAAAACATCTGAAATTATCTATGTTACACAACTAATTCTGATTCATCCGCCACAATAGTCACATTAGAAGGGGTGGGAGATGAGGAAATGTTGGATGGGCAAGGAGGCATGGCTGAGTCAAATAGGAATCCTGACTTAATGAAGTGGTGATTTAAGAGCTCAGCCATGTGCTTCTTGTCAGTAACAACCACATCAACTTTAAGGGACATGGGCAGCTGTGAGGAGGAGGGTTTATTCTCCAGGCCTTAAAGTAACTAACATTGGCCTTCCCGGATAGCCTGAGTGCACTTGTTTCTCATTTGCCTGAACGAGAGCCAGTCAGCCTGAGTATGCGTGTGCCGAGCCTTTTGCTAAATGCAATTCTTGAGGTGGAGTAACTCTACAAGATCACGGCCGAACCAGGGGCTGAACCTGTTTTTAATTCTCATTTTCTTTATTTGGGCGTGTTTGTTATCAATACCACTGTAAATATCAGAAAAAGAGGTCCAAGTGTCTCCGACAGAGTGGATCAAGCTAATTCTATACCATTTTATAGTTCATGAAGGAAGGCTTGCTCATTAAAGTGTTTTAGCAAGCGTCTATGACAAATCAGGAGAGGTCGTTTCACTGAGCAGCCATTACGAACACAGGCTGTAAACCAGTGATCACTAAGGTCATTACAGAAAACACCAGACTGATACCTATCAGGATTATTTGTGAGGATAGCATCAAGGAGAGCAGCCTTTTCTGGGGGTTTGGAGTCACACCTTGTGGGATTGGTAATAATCTGAGAAAGATTTAGGGAGTCCCATTGCTTTAGGACTTGGTCAGGTGGTTTAAGCATGTCCCAATTTAGGTCACCAAGCAAGACAAATTTAGACTTAGTGTAAGGGGTCAGGAGAGAGCTTAGGGCAGGTAGGGTACAGGCCGGTGCTGATGGAGGACGATCGCACCCAGCAACAGTCAACAAAGAGCTATTTGAAAGTTTAATGCTTAAAACCAGCAAATCAAATTGTTTGGAGACAGACTTGGTGGAGACAACCGAACACTGAAGGTGATCCTTCAAATCCAATCAAATCAAATGTATTTATTTCTTACATCAGCTGATAAAAAAGTCACAAACTGCTGTACAAAAATCCAGCCTAAAACCACAAACAGCAAGCAATGCAGGTGTTGAAGCACGATGGCTAGGAAAAACTCCCTAGAAAGGCCAGAACCTAGGAAGAAATCTAGAGAGGAACCAGGCTATGAGGGGTGGCCAGTCCTCTTCTGGCTGTGCCAGGTGGAGATTATAACAGAACATGGCCAAGATGTTCAAATGTTCATAGATGACCAGCAGGGTCAAATAACAATAATCACAGTGGTTGTAGAGGGTGCAACAGGTCAGCACCTCAGGAGTAAATGTCAGCTGGCTTTTCAAAGCCGATCATTCAGAGAATCTCTACTGCTCCTGCTGTCTCCAGAGAGTTGAAACAGCAGGTCTGGGACAAGGTAGCACGACCGGTGAACAGGTCAGGGTTCCATAGCCGGAGGCAGAACAGTTGAAACTGGAGCAGCAGCAAGACCAGCTGGACTTGGGACCGCAAGGAGACATCAGGCCAGGTAGACCTGAGGCATGGTCCTAGGGCTCAGGTCCTCCGAGAGAGAGAAAGAAAGAAAGGAGGGAAAGAGAGAGAGAGAGAAATAGAGAGAAAAGAGGGAGAAAGAGAGAAAAAAGAGAGAGAATTAGAGAGAGCAATCTTAAATTCACACAGGACACCGGATAAGACAGGAGAAATACTCCAGATATAACAGACTGACCCTAGCCCCCAGACACATAAAATATTGCAGAACAAATACTGGAGGCTGAGACAAGAGGGGTCAGGAGACTATGGACCCATCCGACGATACCCCCGGACAGAGCCAAACAGGCAGGATATAACCCCACCCACTTTGCCAAAGAACAGTCCCCACACCACTAGAGAGATATCTTCAACCACCAACGTACTATCCTGAGACAAGGCTAAGTACAGCCCACGAACATCTACACCACGGCCCAAACCCAAGGACAGGAAGAGCAAGTGACGCACCCCTCCTTGGGATGGCATGGAAGAGCACCAGTAAGCCAGTGACTCAGCCCCTGTAATAGGGTTTGAGGCAGAGACAGCAAGGGCAGTTCGTTGCTCCAGTGCCTTTCCAATCACCTTCACACTCCTGGGCCAGACTACACTCACTCCTGGCCCAGACTACACCTTCAGAAAGGTTAACATCAGTATGCAAAACAATCTTCCTTAACCACGTCTCAGAAATGACCAACACATGTGGATTGGAGCTTAGGCTTTTACGAGGGTAGAAATCAGTGAATCAGATATCAGAGCACAAGTCAGAATAGGGGCTAGCAACAGTAGATGTACATGCACATTTCCAGATATCATCAACAGTAATACAATCAAGGCATGGCAGAGGACAGGGAGAACTCTGCAGTGTTGATGTATGACATCTGAATGTGCATCAGATGGCAACAAGATCATATTGTACAGCAATTTCATCAGGTAGCATGAATACAAAGCCAGCGGGTGTTTAGAATAGGATGGGAAGCCAAAGGTCTGTGTAAACAATAGAGAGTCAGAATAAGAGCACCTTCTCCCAGCTGCCCACTGCACTGAGGCTAGGAAACACTGTCACCACCGATAAATCTACGGTAATCGAGAATTTCAAGAAGCATTTTCCTACGGCTGGCCATGCTTTCCACCTGGCTACCCCTACCCCAGTAAACAGCTCTGCACCCCCCACAGCAACATGCCCAAGCCTCCCCATTTCTCCTTCAACCAAATCCAGATAGCTGATGTTCTGAAAGAGTTGCAAAATCTGGACCAATACAAATCAGCTGGGCTAGACTATCTGGACACTCTCTTTCTAAGATTATCCAAAATTATCCAAGTTCTCATTTACAATTGTGACCTGGCCAAGATAAAACAAAGCAGTGCGGAAAAAAACAGCAACACAGAGTTACACAATACTGTGCCGGCATCTTCTTCGACCTGGCCAAGGCTTTCGACTCTGTCAATCACCATATTCTTATCAGCAGACTCAACAGCCTTGGTTTCTCAAATGACTGCCTCGCCTGGTTCACCAACTACTTCTCAGATAGAGTTCAGTGTGTCAAATCGGAGGGCCTGTTGTCCGGACCTCTGGCAGTCTCTATGGGGTTGCCACAGGGTTCAATTCTCGGACTGACTATTTTCTCTGTATACATCAATGATATTGCTCTTGTTGCTGGTAATTCTCTGATCCACCTCTATGCAGACGATACTATTCTGCATACTTCTGGCCCTTTTTTGGACACTGTGCTAACAAACCTCCAGACGACCTTCAATGCCATACAACACTCCTTGCGTGGCCTCCAACTGCTCTTAAATGCAAGTAAAACTAAATGCATTGTCTTCAACCGATCGCTGCCTGCACCTGCTCACCCATCCAGCATCACTACTCTGGACGGCTCTGGACAACTACAAATACCTAGGTGTCTGGTTAGACTGTAAACTCTCCTTACAGACTCACATTAAGCATCTCCAATCCCAAATTAAATCTAGAATCGGCTTCCTATTTCGCAACAAAGCATCCTTCACTCGTGCTGCCAAACACACCCTTTAAAACTGACTATGCTACCCATCCTTGACTTCGGCGATGTCATTTACAAAATAGCCTCCAACACTCTACTCAGCAAATTGGATGTAGTCTATCACAGTGCCATCCGTTTTGGCACCAAGTCCAATATACTACCTGTGACCTGTATGCTCTCGTTGGCTGGCCCTCGCTTCATATTTGTCGCCAAACCCACCGGCTCCAGGTCATCTATAAGTCTTTGCTAGATTAAGCCACGCTTTATCTCAGATCACTGGTCACCATTGCAGCACCCACCCATAGCACACGCTCCAGCAGGTATATTTCACTGGTCATCCCCAAAGCCAACTCTTCTTTAACTGCCTTTCCAACCAGTTCTCTGCTGCCAATGACTGGAACAAATTGCAAAAATCACTGAAGCTGGAGTCTTATATCTCCCTCACTAACTTTAAACACCATCTGTCAGAGCAGCTTACCGATCATTGCACCTGTACACAGCCCATCTGTAAATAGCCCACCCAACTACCTCATCCCCATATTGTTTTGTTTTTTTGCTCCTTTGCACCCCAGTATCTCTACTTGCACATTTATCTTCTGCACATCTATCACTCCAGTGTTTAATTGCTAAATTTGAATTATTTCACCACTATGGCCGATTTATTGCCTTACCTCCCTAATCTTACTACATAGGCACACACTGTACATAGATTTTTCTATTGTGTTATTGACTGTACGTTTGTTTATTCCATGTGTAACTCTGTGTTGTTTGTGTCGCACTGCTTTGATTTTTCTTAGCCAGGTCTCAGTTGTAAATGAGAACTTGTTCTCAACTGGCCTACCTGGTTAAATAAAGGTGAAATAAATAAAAAATTAATGTCCAGAGTGTGGGAACAAACATAGTCCGTCCCATGGTCGGGTAAAGAAAGTTTGTAGTCACCTAAGTATGCAGGAGTCATGAGGCAAATAACAAAATAGAAAAATGAAAAAATAGAATAGAAAAAATAAAATGTATAACGACTTGGGGCTAGCCATTGTAAGCTCAGAGTCACTCGCCCCAACACTGAGTGAGTGCTGGAAGCGAGCGAAAACTCTGGAGAGAGGGGTGTGTGTGGTGGGGGCACCTGTACCAGACAGGGGAGACAGGTCAGGGCAGACGGTGAACAGAGAGAGGGGTGTGTGTGGTGGGGGCACCTGTATCAGACAGGGGGAGACAGGTCAGGGCAGACGGTGAACAGAGAGAGGGGTGAGTGTGGTGGGAGTACCTGTACCAGACATGGGGAGACAGGTCAGGGCAGACAGTGAACAGACAGAGGGGTGAGTGTGGTGGGGTACCTGCCACCTGGTCAGGGCCAGACAGGGGGAGACAGGTCAGGGCAGACGGTGAACAGAGAGAGGGGTGAGTGTGGTGGGGGCACCTGGGGGGCACCTGTACCAGACAGGGGGAGACAGGTCAGGGCAGACGGTGAACAGAGAGAGGGGTGAGTGTGGTGGGAGTACCTATACCAGACATGGGGGTGGGAGACAGGCCAGGGCAGACAGTGAACAGAGAGAGGGGTGAGTGTGGTGGGAGTACCTGTACCAGACAGGGGGAGACAGGTCAGGGCAGACGGTGAACAGAGAGAGGGGTGAGTGTGGTGGGAGTACCTGTACCAGACATGGGGAGACAGGCCAGGGCAGACAGTGAACAGAGAGAGGGGTGAGTGTGGTGGGGGTACCTGTACCAGACATGGGGAGACAGGCCAGGGCAGACAGTGAACAGGGCAGTGTGGTGGGGGTACCTGTACCAGACATGGGGAGAACAGGCCAGGGCAGACAGTGAACAGAGAGAGGGGTGAGTGTGGTGGGGGTACCTGTACCAGACATGGGGAGACAGGCCAGGGCAGACAGTGAACAGAGAGAGGGGTGAGTGTGGTGGGGTACCTGTACCTGGGGAGACAGGTACCAGACAGGGGGGGAGACAGGCCAGGGCAGACAGTGAACAGAGAGAGGGGTGAGTGTGGTGGGGGCACCTGTACCAGACAGGGGGAGACAGGCCAGGGCAGACGGTGAACAGAGAGAGGGGTGAGTGTGGTGGGAGTACCTGTACCAGACATGGGGAGACAGGCCAGGGCAGACAGTGAACAGATCGCCAGGTGGAATCCAAGCAGCAGTGCAGCAGGCAACAGGAGTAGGTGTCACACCCACTTGGGAGAATGTCTGGAGGCAGATTTCTAGTAGAAATGCCAGTGAATGTATTTTAACAACAGGAGGGGGCTTCAGAGGATACTTCAAAGTCTCCTGGCACTTGTTGGGCCCAAAGGCCTCAACACCTTTTCCTTCACACCTTAGTGCTAATTGAATTTGTAGCTGGTCTGTCCTTGCAAGCCTGGGAGCTCATCATTCAGTCCCCATAAAGTAAAATATATCATTGTAATGTACTTTGTTTTCATTTTTTTGGGGGGGCTTTCAAAATAGCATCAGACCGAACACTACTCACTCAGTTCCAGGTTGGATGGTGTCCTCAGGTCTCTGCTGTTTGTTTGCTAGAGCACCCTCCATATAGGTTTGAAAAAGAAAACCTTGGAAGCAGTAATCTTTCCAGTTAATCTTGGCCAAAATGAGGTTGTAGATTTGGAGTGTTGATCTGGAGCGAAGGCCATGCTGTGAAGGGTAGCATTCTGCATATGTACCTGCCAAAAAAATCCAAGTTTATCTAACTCCAAATCTATCCTTTTGTAAAAAAAAACATGTTGAAAAATGTGAGAGCTAACATGCAGCTGAGGGGGGGATGTGTTAATGTAGACGGGAGATCCATAGAACCTCATCAGTGACATTGTTTTGAATAGTTCTCCAATCACGGCATCAGACTGTAGATTGATAAGCTCAAGTTGCAGGTCAGTGGGAGCGTTATCCACACTGAAGCTGAAGGGAGAGGAACCAACAGCATGTCATTTTCCAACGCTTTGAAATCCTCAAAACGACGAGAAAACTCACCGTTCAAAGCACGCAGCAGTGATGTCTACTTCTCCCACTGGTCATCTGATAGGGAACAGACTAGTAGTGTCGGAAGGTGGGTGACATTGTTGGCTTTTACTTGGTGGGTAGGCCAGGAGGAGTAATTTTCCCTTGAAGGTTTTGACAAGGCTGTACATCTGATGTGCAAAAAGGCCCTTCCCTTATAGTTTGGAATTCAATTCATTCATGAGGGCCATGATGTTCACTGTGAAGGCAAAATCAGCCAACCATTTTTTATCTTGCAATTGAGGGAAATCCACATATTTTCCTTTCATTTGCAAAAACTCAGCAATCTCTGACTATTACTTGTAACTACTATTTGTAACTGTGATGTGTGTGTCAGCCTGTCAATCACTGTCTGTCTGTCCTCGTACATGTTGTTGTTTATACGTGCCTTCAAAATAAATGTCCACAAGTGGTGGGAGTTAAATCATTACACAAAGGTGAGTATTCATTGGCCTTTTAATTTGAATAACAAACACGTTTTGGGATGGCAGAGAGGCGTGTACAAGTGAGGGACTTAATATGGAGAAGAGGTACATTTTTGTCACTTAAAAGGAACAAAAGTACTTTGTCACGGTGGTACCCTAAAAAAGCAACTATGTAACTTTTCTAAAAGTACGTTATGTTACTTGTGGACTATACGGTACAATAATGGCTCTTTTAAGGTACTGGAAGGGTACAACTATTTCCCTACAACTAATGATACAATGGACGTATCTTACAGGGTACCACTACAGGGGCAAGCGTTTGTACCCCTTAAAGATAATATCCTTAATTGAAACAATAACAAAATATTTTCACTCCCCATTTGACCCAAAAAATAAGGGATGGGGCTGGAGAAATGTACCTCTCTCAAATTCATGACAAAGCTACGGATGGAAGGACTGACCGTCCATGATATCAAATGTGTTTGTTTACATTTACATAGTTTACAAACATTGGAGTTAAACAAGCTTACTGTATATTTCGGGTTCTGACGGGGTAGGACAGTTGAACTAAGCTCATGAGGCATTTATAAGTTATATTCTTTAAGAATCAATGGGTCAATACACTCAGTTGAAAAGTTTTTAAAAAAATTGGATGTAGCAAATAAGGATTCTCGCGTTAAGTACAATTCGGTACCTTTTTATCCTGAGAGTGTAGTAGCAAAGATGAACAGTGTATTTGTCAATTAATGTTTTAGCGAAAAAATGGCATATCTGACTCTCCCAGTTGGTTTAGAAAGAGGCGCAGAGCTGAGTATCTCAAGATTCAGGTTGTATTAGTTGTATGTACAGGATACACATAGGATACACCGTCCAACGACATTCTGACTGGCAGGTTCCTTCTGGACAATGCAGCAACAGTAAGAAATAATACAAGATAAGAATAGGAACATGAAGCAAATGGCTCAGTAGAATAGAATAAACCTTTAAACATAAGTATAATACAGGAAAGCACAATTTATTGTCCAATATTTACACACGTTTCTGGGAAGGGAGGATTGGGGAGTACGTGTTTAAATTGTGCCGTATTTAGGAATCATAATAAGAGTCTGGCAGCAGCAGTTGAGATGTGTGGGTTGCACTGAGTGCACAAAACATTAGGAACACCTGATCTTTCCATAAAATAGACTGACCAGGGGAATCAGGGTGAAAGCTATGACCCCGTATTGATGTCACCTGTTAAAAAGGGGATGCAACTCAATATTAGGAAGATGATTCTAATGTTCTCTACACTCAGAGTAGATGTGTGTGTGTGGATGTGTTTCTGGTTGTGTGAGTGAGTGTGCTAAGGTGTGGAGAGTCAGAGCAGGTGCTCAGTCCAGTGAACATGTTCAGCAGTCTGATGGCTTTTAGATAGTAACTGTCTCTGAGCCTGTTGGTATCAGTCCTCATGCTCTGATATAGTCTGCCTGACGGTAAGGGAGTAAACAGCTTGTGGCTGGGATGTGTGGGGTCCTTGATGATGCTGCAGGCCTTCCGCAGGCACTGTTTCCAGTAGATGTCCTGGATGGGTGGGAGCACGTTCCCAGTGATGTACTGGGCCATCTTCACCACCCGCTGGAGGGCCTTGCGGTCATGGACAGAGCAATTCCCGTACCAGACCATGATGCAACCGGTCAGGATGGTCTCTATGGTGCAGTGGTAGTATTTGGAGACGAACTGGGGTGGCACGCCAAATTTCTTTAGCCGCCTTAAGAAGTAGAGATGCTGTTGCGCCCTCTTGACAACAGTGGTGGTGTTTGTCCATATCATGTTCTCTGTGGTGTGGATGCCAAGGAACTTAAAACCGCTGACTCTCTCTACTGCAGTCCTCTTGATGTGGATCAGGGCAGGTTACATCCTCTGCTTCCCAAAGGCAACAATCAGCTCCTTTGTTCTGCTGATGTTGAGAGAGAGGTTGTTGTCCTGGCAGCACAATGCGAGTTCACTTATCTTCTCCCTATAGGCTGACTCGGCCTACAACCGTGGTGTCGTCAGCAAACTTGATGATGGAGTTGGTGTCGTGCAAAGCCAAGCAGACTTGGGTGAACAGGGAGCACAGCAGAGGGCTGAGGACACACCCCTGGGGGACCATTGTTTTAAGAGTCAGTGTGGAGGAGGTGTTGTTACCCATCCTCACAACCTGTGGTCTGCCCGTCAGGAAGTCCAGGATCCAGTTGCAGAGGGTGGTATCCAGCCCCAGGCCTCTGAGCTTGGTGTCGAGCTTCGAGCGAACAATGGTGTTGCTGCTGAATTGAAATCAATTCAAATCATTCTCACACCCAGTAGGTGTTCCTCTAGTTCGGGAATCAGTTTCCTGATAGCAGTGGAACTTAGTGTTTTAACTATGCATCGTAAAAAATAATGGCTGAAGTCACACCCGTTGCCCAAAACACCACACAGTGCAGGAGAATTTTTTAATTTGTACATTTTTATTTCACCTTTATTTAACCTCTCTGTGCACTGAACCCGATAGCGGGCTGAAATTCCACAACATACAGTGATCTTTACATAAATAGTCATATTAAAAATTCATGAAAATAAAAGTGTCTCACATGTATCGAAAGCCTAATCTTGCTAACCCAACTGCGTTGTCAGATTTAAAAATGGATTCACTGCGAAAGAATAGGATGCTATTATCTGAGCATAGAGCCCCATAAAAATAAAACAATTTTAACCAGCACAGGCGTAACATAATCACAAACTGCATTAAAATAAATTGTTTACCTTTGACGATCTTCGTCTGTTTGCAATTCCAATGCTCATTGTTACACAATGAATGATCTTTTGTTTGATAAAATCAGTTTTTATAGCCTAACACGAAACATTTTGTGAACCGCTTGTGTCGTGAATTCCGTCTCATTCCATTTTCGACGACACATTCCAGGTTAATAACCCACACAGAATGTGACTTTTCCAGTCATGTTTGGTTTCCCTGCAATCAACTGGTTTGTTTGTAATACAATCAAACGTGATGGGCCATTTCGCGGGACGTATTGACTGAAAGAAACCGATTTGTCATGACATCATTGTGCACCAATGATTTGCCCGCTGTATTTGAGCTGTCTCGTTATATTATTTTATTTTTATTTTACCTTTATTTAACCAGGCAAGTCAGTTAAGAACAAACAGGAGCTACAGGAGCTGTCCAGTGCTGAACATGATTCCAGAGTACTCTATAGGCTATACAGAGTTCACCGTAACTCTTAAATGATTTATGGCTTTTAAACATATATTTGTTGTATCTTTGTTTCTTCACAATGCAGTTTTCCCATCAAAAGAAGAAATGTACTATGTATATAAATGTTTGTATTAGCCTGTTCTAAGTGTTTGCATTAGCCTGTTTGACACGTGTTACGTATTCTAAGTGTTTGTATTAGCCTGTTTGACACGTGTTACGTATTCTAAGTGTTTGTATTAGCCTGTTTGACACGTGTTACGTATTCTGAGTGTTTGTATTAGCCTGTTTGACACGTGTTACGTATTCTAAATGTTTGTATTAGCCCGTTTGACACGTGTTTTGTACGTATTCTAAGTGTTTGTATTAGCCTGTTTGACACGTGTTACGTATTCTAAGTGTTTGTATTAGCCTGTTTGACACGTGTTACGTGTTCTAAGTGTTTGCATTAGCCTGTTTGACACGTGTTACGTATTCTAAGTGTTTGTATTAGCCCGTTTGACACATGTTACGTATTCTAAGTGTTTGTATTAGCCTGTTTGACACGTGTCATGTATTCTAAGTGTTTGTATTAGCCTGTTTGACACATGTTACGTATTCTAAGTGTTTGTATTAGCCTGTTTGACACGTGTTACGTATTCTAAGTGTTTGTATTAGCCTGTTTGACACGTGTTACGTATTCTAAGTGTTTGTATTAGCCTGTTTGACACGTGTTACGTATTCTAAGTGTTTGTATTAGCCTGTTTGACACGTGTTACGTATTCTAAGTGTTTGTATTAGCCTGTTTGACACGTGTTACGTATTCTAAGTGTTTGTATTAGCCTGTTTGACACGTGTTACGTATTCTAAGTGTTTGTATTAGCCTGTTTGACACGTGTTACGTATTCTAAGTGTTTGTATTAGCCTGTTTGACACATGTTATGTATTCTAAGTGTTTGTATTAGCCTGTTTGACACGTGTCATGTATTCTAAGTGTTTGTATTAGCCTGTTTGACACATGTTACGTATTCTAAGTGTTTGTATTAGCCTGTTTGACACGTGTTACGTATTCTAAGTGTTTGTATTAGCCTGTTTGACACATGTTACGTATTCTAAGTGTTTGTATTAGCCCGTTTGACACGTGTTACGTATTCTAAGTGTTTGTATTAGCCCGTTTGACACATGTTACGTATTCTAAGTGTTTGTATTAGCCTGTTTGACACGTGTTACGTATTCTAAGTGTTTGTATTAGCCTGTTTGACACGTGTTACGTATTCTAAGTGTTTGTATTAGCCTGTTTGACACATGTTAGGTATTCTAAGTGTTTGTATTAGCCTGTTTGACACGTGTTACGTGTTCTAAGTGTTTGTATTAGCCTGTTTGACACGTGTTACGTATTCTAAGTGTTTGTATTAGCCTGTTTGACACATGTTACGTATTCTAAGTGTTTGTATTAGCCTGTTTGACACGTGTTACGTATTCTAAGTGTTTGTATTAGCCTGTTTGACACGTGTTACGTGTTCTAAGTGTTTGTATTAGCCTGTTTGACACGTGTTACGTATTCTAAGTGTTTGTATTAGCCTGTTTGACACGTGTTACGTGTTCTAAATGTTTGTATTAGCCTGTTTGACACATGTTACGTATTCTAAGTGTTTGTATTAGCCTGTTTGACACGTGTCATGTATTCTAAGTGTTTGTATTAGCCTGTTTGACACATGTTACGTATTCTAAGTGTTTGTATTAGCCTGTTTGACACGTGTTACGTATTCTAAGTGTTTGTATTAGCCTGTTTGACACGTGTTACGTATTCTAAGTGTTTGTATTAGCCTGTTTGACACGTGTTACG
>NC_056436.1:36928141-36940641 GCF_018296145.1 Oncorhynchus tshawytscha | reverse complement strand
TATGTTCTCACTATCAGCATTATTCTAGAAGTGGACAGAGACTCAGCAAGCAGCTTGTCTAATGTGCTTACTGGCTCTGTGTAAATATATAGTTGCGGTCAAATATATTGACACCCTTGCACTTTGCAGTGGAGTGTTCTGTTTTCTCTTTTCAAAACTGTTTGAAAGGTTATTTTTACCTGCAGGCAACTTGAAACTTACCACAGGTGAGATATATTACACAGTAAATGAGAATCACTTGTCTCCAACCAAATTAGCTTGAATTCTCAGTTACTTAGTCAAGGCAATTTTTTGGTGTGGAAAATGTCAATTTCAAAAACACACGTGAACACCAAATGTTTTTTTCAATGTCAACTTATTTTAGAAGAAATAGGGACTCGTGCAAGGGTGCCAATATATTTGACCACAACTGTAGACAGATCATTTTCTATGGGCCTATCTATCCCTGTCTCTTTGTCTGTCTGCCTTTGTCCATCTGTCCATCTGTCCGTCTGTCCGTCTGCCCGTCTGCCCGTCTGCCAGTCTGCCCGTCTGCCCGTCTGCCCGTCTGCCCGTCTGCCCGTCTGCCCGTCTGTCCGTCTGTCCGCCTGTCCGTTTGTCTGTGTTTCTGCTGTCCGTGTGTTTGTCTGTGTTTCTGCTGTCCGTGTGTCTGTCTGTGTTTCTGCTGTCCTGCCTTTGTCCACTGGAACAGAATATAGCAGCACAGCGAGATTCAGCTGTTCTCATACGCACACATTTAGGCGTCTGTGTTTCTGCCTGCTGTTGCACAGGCTGTCTGTTCTTAGGTCGCCTGTTTCTGTGTGTAACCTTGAAAATTGACATGCAAATATGTGCTGTGTGTTTGTGTGTGTGTGCGTGCGTGTCCCTGTGTAGAGAACCTGTACAGGGTGGTGGCGTCTGGAGCGGGCGGATGGATAACAGGACCCCGGGAACGCGGGCTCAGCCGAGTAACAGGTAACAACACTCACAGAGGATGTCTTTTTTTTTCATTTCTGTTAGGATGTGTGGAGCTAAGAAATCAGAGAGACAGAAAGATAGACAGAGAGAGGGAGACAAACAGAGAGAGAGAGAGATAATACAATCATACACAATACAACAGTAGTCTCTCTCTCTCTCTCTCTCTCTCTCTCTCTCTCTCTCTCTCTCTCTCTCTCTCTCTCTCTCTCTCTCTCTCTCTCTCTCTCTCTCTCTCTCTCTCTCTCTCTCTCTCTCTCTCTCTCTCTCTCTCTCTCTCCTCTCTCTCTCTCTCCCCCTCTCTCTCCTCTCTCTCCCCTCCCTCTCTCTCCTCTCTCTCCCTCTCTCTCCCTCTCTCTCCTCTCTCTCTCTCTCTCTCTCTCTCTCCCTCTCTCCCTCTCTCCCTCTCTCCCTCTCTCTCTCCCCTCTCTCCCTCTCTCCTCTCTCTCTCCTCTCTCTCTCTCTCCCTCTCTCTCTCCCTCTCTCCCTCTCTCTCCCTCTCTCCCTCTCTCTCTCCCTCTCTCCTCTCTCTCTCTCTCCTCTCTCCTCTCTCCTCCCTCTCCCTCCCTCCCTCCCTCCCTCCCTCCCTCCCTCCCCCTCCCTCCCTCCCTTCCTCCCTTCCTTCCTTCCTTCCTTCCTTCCTTCCCCCCCCAGCAGAGCTCTGTGGTATTAGTTAGTGTCATAGTTTTCAGGCGAGCCCATTCTCCATCCAATATGTGTTCCAGTCACCCAGATGAGATGGAGAGGCCTGATAGCTTATCATATGTCCCACTGCCACAGCAGCCCCGTCACACACACTGCACTGTACAAATGGGAGCTGCTCGCTACCTCGCTACCACACCACCCAGACAAATGAATGTGTGTGAGGGGGGTGGTAGCACTAATGTGTGTGTGTGTGTGTGGACGTGTTTAACTATTCTTGTGGGGACCAGAAACTGGAGACATTTTGTTCCCCACAAGGTCAAATGGTATTTCAAGGGGTTTTAGGGTTAGGAGCTAGGGTTAGTTTTAGGATTAGGAGCTAGGGTTAGGTTAGGGTAAGTGTACGGGTTAGGGGTTAAGGGAAAAAGAATGGGACTGAATAGTGACCCCACAAGGTTAGGTGTACAAGACTGTGTGTGTGTGTGTGTGTGTGTGTGTGTGTGTGTGTGTGTGTGTGTGTGTGTGTGTGTGTGTGTGTGTGTGTGTGTGTGTGTGTGTGTGTGTGTGTGTGTGTGTGTGTGTGCATATCCCGCGATTCCTGGTATTTATGTGAAAGACTGTTGACCTGGGATGACCCACTTCTCCCCTACCATGCATATAATTGTTACTGTTACATCACATCATGGGGGGCAGCCGTTGAGTCTTGCCCTGCCTCACCAACCATCATCATTAATACTGGGAGAGAGAGAGAGGGGGGAGATAGAAGGGTGGGAAAGAAAGAGGGAAGGGAGATCAGAGAGAGGGGCGAGAAGGAAAGAGTCAAAAAAGGGAGAGAGGGCGGAGAAAGAGCGACAGGGAGAGATAGAAGCAGGGAGAGAGGGAGAACGAGAGAGAGAAGGAGGAAACGGGGGAGGAGACAGGGGCAGAAAGGCTGATTGCTGTGAAATATGGTCCAGAATGAATGGTGGATGTATTAAATCAGGGCTGAAAAAGTTACAACTCTAATAAATTGTATTTATGCTAATGGTTAGTTATGATTTACTGGCTCTATTAAAGTGAAGAATATGTGGGCTGCTTTTCTTTAGGCTGACACTCTCTCGCTCCCTCTCCCTCTGTATCTCGCTACACCTCTCTTTCTCTGTTTCTTTCACTGACACCCTATGTGCCACCTCTCTCCTCTCTCTGTCCCTCCCTCTTTTTGTGTTCTACCTATCTCCCTAAATATGTCCTTCTTTTTCCTCTCGCTGCCTTTCGCTCCCCTATGCTTTTCTCTACTCTACTCTGCATTCTTCTCTTTCTCTCTCATTCCTCTCTTCTCCCTCTTTCCCCTTCCCCTCTCTCTCTCTACCTCTCCTTCTTCCCTCTCTCTGGCCCCCCAGAGTGAGTGTGGCTCCTCCCTCTTGTCTAAAGATTGGGAGTGGCTTCAGTGTCTAGCTGGGCCCCGCCCCTCCAGGTGAGAGGAGTGATTGACAGGTATGAGCTGAGGGCCTATGACCTGGACCAGCCTAACTCAGCACCTTTTACTGCCTCCTACCTGTCCACTGGAAACCACACAGGTAATCAACACACATACGCACACTCACACACACACGAACGGACGCAAGGACGTGCGCATACACAAACGCACACTCGCACACACATACACTCAGGGGAGATTGGGAAACAGGGGGACTATAGCTGGCAAGCACCAGAGCTGGTCTAGCCTAGCAACCAATGATGTCATACTATAGATCTCCCTCTGTTCCTCTCTCTCTTTCTCTCTTTTACCATGATGATGCCGGCTCTATGATTCGTCACTTCTCCCATCCTCTCTGCCATGTCTCCGGGCAAATATGAAGATGGGCCCTCTCCTCTCTTCATCCTCCTCCCTCACTCCATTTCCCTGGCACACATGAAGACGGGCGGCGATAAGGCCTTCCTAATTTATGATGGCCCTGACACCCAACGCAGAATTACGCCGGCAGATAAAAACACAAAAAGCAAATGAGTGTGTAATGGGAGTAGAGTGGGGCTAGGGCCTAATTGAATTAAAAGACGGGTGAGTGAGGAGAGAGGGATAGAGAGAGGGAAGGAGAGAGAGGGAAGGAGAGAGAGAGACACCTGACCAATTACAACACGGCAGAGAGGCTGTTTACCGCCGGTCGTCCCGCGGCCCTGTCGCCACGACAGCCATCTATCCGCCCACAGATTACCATAACGACCGTCGTCATGGACGCGAGCCAGATAGCCACTCAGAGATCCCCCCTTTCTCCCTCCAGCCCCCCCGCCCCCCTCCTCCGGCCGACCCCTACAGCAGGAAACCTCTATGTTTCAGATGCTGAGAAATTTAATAAATAAACCCTGGTGATTTTAAACTGCAAAAATGAATTAAACGTGGGCGCTTTCTCAGGTCCGACTGTGTAATTTACAGCCGGCGAGGTCCTGGGGAGAGGTGAAACTGAAACTCTAGTAAAGAGAGAGAGGGATGGAGGGAGGGGGAGACGAGAGAGAGATAGAGAGGGAGAGAGAGAGAGAGAGAGAGAGAGAGAGAGAGAGAGGGAGAGAGAGAGAGAGAGAGAGAGATAGAGAGAGAGAGAGAGAGAGAGGGGGGAGAGGGAGAGGGAGAGAGAGAGAGCGAGAGAGAGAGAGAGAGAGAGAGAGAGAGAGGACCATCAACATGCCTACATATTCAATGCACCTGTATTATCCTTATATCGTCTCGGGTTGCAGGAAGAGGATGGGTCCCAGTGTGTCTCCCCTGCTCCTATTTATACCTGGACAACACTGACACAGCCTGCCTGCCTGGCATTTACCATAGAGAGAGGAGAGGAGAGAAGAGGGCACTCCCCTGGGGTCTACCCTGGAAAAACAGGAAGAGAGATAGAGGCGGAGGAGGGAGAGTGAATAGAGATTGAAAGCAAACAGAGACAGAGAAACGGATAGACCTCGGAGGTATTGATGAGTGCAGAAATGAAAGGCGAGGAGGAGAAGAAGAAGGGAGTAATGGTGTAAAGGAGCTCCTCTTTAAATAGCAGGAGTCAATCTGGCTATTAGCTGCTCCCCCCTCTCGCTAATGCTCTCTTTCTGCTATCTATCTCTACCTTCTTTCGCCTCTCTCTCTCTCTCTCTCTTTCCTTCTATCTCTCTCTCTCTATCTCTCTGAGTAATGTGCTAGATATCCGTATTTGATAATAAAGCTGGGGCCTATTAAGAGAAGTGATGGTTATATTATGCTGCGTTTGGAAAGCCTACACATTAAGGCCTGGAGAACACTCTAGTCTGCACAGAAGAGAAGGAAGACTTGAGATATGGAAAAGTAAAGGGTGACATTGGCCTCTATTCTCTCACACACTCTAAATATCTCTCTCGCTCTGTTTTGATTTGGCTGCTCTTTGCATTTGCAATCGTTTTGTTACTCTTTTTTGCAAGGTGCTTATTTATATCGAAATAAAGATTACTGAAACATCACTGGAAGTTAACTTCTCTCTCTGCCTCTTTCCTGCTATCTCTCTCTTTCCTGCTATCTCTGCCTCTCTCTCTCTCTCTTTCCTGCTATCTCTCTCTCTTTCCTGCTTTCTCTGCCTCTCTCTCTCTTTCCTGCTATCTCTCTCTTTCCTGCCATCTCTCTCATTCCTGCTATCTCTCTCTTTCCTGCTATCTCTCTCTTTCCTTCTCTCTGCCTCTCTCTCTCTTCCCTTCTCTCTCTGCCTCTCTCTCTCTCTCTCTCTTTCCTGCTATCTCTGCCTCTCTCTCTCTTTCCTTCTCTCTCTGCCTCTCTCTCTCTTTCCTTCTCTCTCTGCCTCTCTCTCTCTTTCCTTCTATCTCTCTCTCTTTCTCTGTAGGCCTGTTGGAGGGCCTCTCTCTCTCTTTCCTTCTATCTCTCTCTCTTTCTCTTTAGGCCTGTTGGAGGGCCTCTCTCTTTACAACTCTGTTTATAATGCTACGTTGTCGCGGTGACAGCGTGCAACCTGGTCGGCTGTACCCAGAGTCCCCGTGACGACAATAGCGATGGAGACGGGAGGTTGAGCATCACCACTCCGGAAGAGGGTACAATCACACATACACATACACACACACGTATACACGCAGCAAACACACATTCTGCGAGGGTCATCTGAAATGGGCTGGATCCATTTACTAGAACCACTAAGCTCTTTCTTAATGACACACTGCACTAAGAATGTAATCAATTCATCGCTTAGTTGGAGGCTGCTGGAATGGATGTGGATGTGGGTGTGTGTGGGGGGGGAGGGTGTATAAGATTGTATAGTGGGATATATAGTGGCTGAGTGTGTAGTGTGTAGAATGTGGATGTTGAGTGATTAGATCAGAGGAGAATACTACAAAGCAGGATCAATGAGTTAGCCAGCTAACGAACAGAAATAAATGTAGATATCTGTTTTTGGTTGTTGAGTCAATTAGGCCACTCGTAACAAAAAAAAGAAGAGTTATTTCAGAGTATTAAGGCACCCTAGCTGGCTAACTCAATGATCCTGCTTCGTAGTATAACCCTCTGGTTTAATTTAGGGTGTAAGTGTGTACTAATAAGTGAAGGTGGGTTTTGAGTCAAGTGTGGACATGCTAGTGAATCTTTTCGCTAGTGTATTCCTGTTTAGAGAAGGCTACTGAGGGCGTGTTCAGTGAGTTAGATTGCTGTTAAGTGAGTTAGAAGTGCTGCAGTCCCACTGTTGTAGTTGGTGTGCTGGTCAGTGAGTCAGTGCATACCAGTCAGTTAATGAGTGAGTGTGCTGGTCAGTGAGTCAGCGCATACCAGTCAGTTAATGTGTGAGTATGCTGGTCAGTGAGTCAGTGCATACCAGTCAGTTAATAAGTGAGTATGCTGGTCAGTGAGTCAGTGCATACCAGTCAGTTAATGAGTGAGTGTGCTGGTCAGTGAGTCAGTGCATACCAGACAGTTAATGAGTGAGTGTGCTGGTCAGTGAGTCAGTGCATACCAGACAGTTAATGAGTGAGTGTGCTGGTCAGTGAGTCAGTGCATACCAGACAGTTAATGAGTGAGTGTGCTGGTCAGTGAGTCAGTGCATACCAGACAGTTAATGAGTGAGTGTGCTGGTCAGTGAGTCAGTGCATACCAGACAGTTAATGAGTGAGTGTGCTGGTCAGTGAGTCAGTGAATACCAGACAGTTAATGAGTGAGTGTGCTGGTCAGTGAGTCAGTGCATACCAGACAGTTAATGAGTGAGTGTGCTGGTCAGTGAGTCAGTGCATACCAGACAGTTAATGAGTGAGTGTGCTGGTCAGTGAGTCAGTGCATACCAGACAGTTAATGAGTGAGTGTGCTGGTCAGTGAGTCAGTGCATACCAGACAGTTAATGAGTGAGTGTGCTGGTCAGTGAGTCAGTGCATACCAGACAGTTAATGAGTGAGTGTGCTGGTCAGTGAGTCAGTGCATACCAGACAGTTAATGAGTGAGTGTGCTGGTCAGTGAGTCAGTGCATACCAGACAGTTAATGAGTGAGTGTGCTGGTCAGTGAGTCAGTGCATACCAGACAGTTAATGAGTGAGTGTGCTGGTCAGTGAGTCAGTGCATACCAGACAGTTAATGAGTGAGTGTGCTGGTCAGTGAGTCAGTGCATACCAGACAGTTAATGAGTGAGTGTGCTGGTCAGTGAGTCAGTGCATACCAGACAGTTAATGAGTGAGTGTGCTGGTCAGTGAGTCAGTGCATACCAGACAGTTAATGAGTGAGTGTGCTGGTCAGTGAGTCAGTGCATACCAGACAGTTAATGAGTGAGTGTGCTGGTCAGTGAGTCAGTGCATACCAGACAGTTAATGAGTGAGTGTGCTGGTCAGTGAGTCAGTGCATACCAGACAGTTAATGAGTGAGTGTGCTGGTCAGTGAGTCAGTGCATACCAGACAGTTAATGAGTGAGTGTGCTGGACAGTGAGTCAGTGCATACCAGACAGTTAATGAGTGAGTGTGCTGGTCAGTGAGTCAGTTCATACTAGACAGTTAATGAGTGAGTGGCTGTGTGTTGGATAAGCCGTTGAGGATTTCTCAGCGTAAGGGGGGGAGAATTGGAGGAGCCCAGAGAGATGAAGCCAGCTCTCTCTTTAATGGGCTGCATCTTTAAAAGCTGTAATGCTGATCAATGTGCTCTTTAATTGCTCTGCCGTTGTTCAGGCAGCAGGCCTGCCATTGCAGCCGGCAGCAGTGGCAGCTAGAGCAGATGAATGGAGCACGCACTCACATGCGCGCACGCACACGAGGAAGAGAGAGAATGAGGGAGAGAATGTGAGAGAGGAGAGAGAGGAGAGTGGAAGGAGAGAGGTTGAAACAAACAGAGAGGGAATAATTGTCAGGGCTGATTATAACCCTCCTTCTGATGGTCTGATAGAGCTGGGTCACTCTCCCTCCCTCACTCTCCCTCTCTCCCTCTCTCTGTTTCTGTCTCACTCACTCACCCTCCCTCCCTCCCTCCCTCACTCTCTCATTCTCCCTCCCTCCCCCTCTCCCTCTCTCTCTCATTCTCCCTCCCCCTCTCCCTCTCTCTCTCTCACTCAATCTGTCTCCCCCTCTCTCTCCCTCTACCTCTCTCCCTCTCCCTCCCACTCTCTCTGTCTCCCCCACTCTCTCTCTCCCTTCGCCTATCACTCTCTCTCTCCCCCTCTCTCTCTACCTCTCTCCCTCCTCCTCCTTTATACCCAACTCTTTGCGTTAGAGTTAAAGCACCAACACAGCATCACACGTTTCTAGAGTCTGAATAACGCTGAATTTGGAGCAGGCAGGTAGAGGGGCAGCCTTGGTGGGCGGTCCTGAGCCCTCCGCGTCTGTACCGGGAGCTATGCAGGCAGCTTTTCAGGCCGTCGTCCATTAATCTAGGTTGAGCTAAATAGCCTTGTTTAAGAGCTAATATGACGGTAGGGGTCAGTGTGCAGTAGGAAAATCAATTTGAAGTGGACGTGATTACAAAAAGTGAGATTATAGTATTGATTCTTGCCGAGTGAAATTTAAACATTGTTCTCTGTCAGGAGAGACCAGAGAAACAACTTCTCTCTCTCTCTCTCTCTCTCTCTCTCTCTCTCTCTCTCTCTCTCTCTCTCTCTCTCTCTCTCTCTCTCTCTCTCTCTCTCTCTCTCTCTCTCTCTCTCTCTCTCTCTCTCTCTCTCTCTCTCTCTCTCTCTCTCTCTCTCTCTCTCTCTCTCTCTCTCTCTCTCTCTCTCTCTCTCTCTCTCTCTCTCTCTCTCTCTCTCTCTCTCTCTCTCTCTCTCTCTCTCTCTCTCTCTCTCTCTCTCTCTCTCTCTCTCTCTCTCTCTCTCTCTCTCTCTCTCTCTCTCTCTCTCTCTCTCTCTCTCTGGTTTATATGGTTTATCATCTCTCCATCTTTTCTCAATTCCGTTGTACAGTATTTTCTGATGTCTCCATGTCCGTTGTGCTGTCTATGCTTGTACGCTGTCTATGCTTCTATGCCCCCCCCTGCCAGACCCAATGGTGTCATCACCGACTACCTACTATTCCACAATGGACAACTGGAATACAGAGGGAAAAACACACACCTCAATATCACGAGAGAGAGAAGTCCTGCCAGTGCAGATGGGTGAGTGCTCTGTGAAAGAGTGATGAAAAACCAAATGGAAAGGGGGATTAGCATTTGAAAGAGACAGAGAGCTTCTCTAACTTGCCAGGGGAAATAACAGACACACACACACCAGGGGAAGGGCACTTTGAAAAAGCACTAAATAGCCTTACAGACTGTATGAGACACATTCACCTATACTTAATGTAAAGTATAACAATTCAAGAAGAAATTGTAGATACAATCTGCTGTATGTTTGTAGTATTGTCGACAGATTAGAAGGAGAGAAGGAGGGAGGGAAGGAAGGAGGGATTTAAGCTTGTTTTACACCAGCTTTAGGATCTGTTTTAAGGTAGATTTCACTATGCAGTAAGTCTACTACTCCAGCCCCATCCTCTCTTCTCCCTATACCTCTCTTGCTCTCATTCCCCACTTCTCTTACCCACCCTCTCCTCTTTCCTGTGTGTGTGTGTGTGTGTGTGTGTGTGTGTGTGTGTGTGTGTGTGTGTGTGTGTGTGTGTGTGTGTGTGTGTGTGTGTGTGTGTGTGTGTGTGTGTGTGTGTGTGTGTGTGTGTGTGTGTGTGTGTGTGTGTGTGTGTGTGCGTGCGTGTGCGTGTATGTGTGTTGGCTGAGCATTGTAGTGGACCCCCTGCTGAGAGTTTGGATTCCCTGTCATTCTCCCTCCCTTTCTCTTCCCTCTCTCCCTACCCTGACCTCTCCCCTTCCTCCTCTTGCTCTCCTCCTCTCTCCCTTCTTTAGTTCTCCATTGTCCCTTCTCTCCCCAGTTCTCTCCCCTTTCTTTCTCCCCCTTCCTCCTCTTTTCTATCCTCTCCTCCTCTCTCTCCCTGACTGTAGAGCATTTTCTCATCTCCTTCTCTTTGAAACACACAGCTCTCAGTCAGACGCCCTGCCTCCTGCCTAACACTACAAATAACCAACAAATCAGCCCACTGTGGGATCTCTGTGTGTGTGTGTGTGTGTGTGTGTCTGTGTGTGTGTGTGTGTGTGTGTGTGTGTGTGTGTGTGTGTGTCTGTGTGTGTGTGTGTGTGTGTGTGTGTGTGTGTGTGTGTGTGTGTGTGTGTGTGTGTGTGTGTGTGTGTGTGTGTCTGTGTGTGTGTGTGTGTGTGTCTGTGTGTGTGTGTGTGTGTGGTGGAAATGTTAAAGAATGAGATAGTGTTATGGAACTTGCCTCTTCCAGTCCTGTTGCTAAAGACCCACAGGTTTTTCTGAGTACTAACAACGAACACTGAGTTCATCGTCAAGTTGTCAGATATCTCGTTGAATTTGACAAATGTCAATAAATACACAACCGTTCAAAAGTTTGGGGTCGCTCCGAAATGTCCATGTTTTTGACATTTTTTCTCCATTAAAATAAAATTGATAAGAAATACAGTGTAGGCATTGTTTATGTTGTAAATGACTAGTGTAGGCGTACAGGGGCCCATTATCAGCAACCATCACTCCTGTGTTCCAATGGCATGTTGTGTTAGCTAATCCAAGTTTATCCTTTTAAAAGGCTAATTGGTCATTAGAAAACCCTTTTGCAATTATGTTAGCACAGCTGAAAACTGTTGTGTCTGATTAAAAAAGCAATAAAACTGGCCTTCTTTAGACTAGTTGAGTATCTGGAGCATCAGCATTTGTGGGTTCGATTACAGGCTCAAAATGGCCAGAAACAAATAACTTTCTTCTGAAACTCATCAGTCTATTCTTGTTCTGAGAAATGAAGGCTATTCCATGTGAGAAATTGAATAGAAACTGAAGATCTCATACAACGCCTTGTACTACTCCCTTCACAGAACAGCGCAAACTGGCTCTAACCAGAATAGAAAGAGGAGTAGGAGGCCCCAGTGCACAACTGAGCAAGAGGACAAGTACATTAGAGTCTAATTTGAGAAACAGACGCCTCACAAGTCCTCAACTGGCAGCTTCATTAAATAGTACCCGCAAAACACCAGTCTCAACATCAACAGTGAAGAGGTGACTCTAGGATGCTGGCCTAGGTAAAGTGCCTCTGTCTAGTGTCTGTGTTCTTTTCTTTTTATTGGCCAGTCTGATATATGGCTTTTTCTTTCGCAACTCTGCATAGAAGGCCAGCATCCCGGAGTTTCTGTTGAGTTTGGGGATTATGTTCATGTAGCAGTTAAAGAGTCAGCCTGTGTGTGTTGCAGCTGCAGGTGTGTATTCTGGCCATGTCTTCATGTGTGTACAGCGGTGGGCTGCATTAACAGCTCCCAGGTCACCCTGCTCACCTCCCAGCAGCCACATGGAGACAAGGAGCCACCCAGCCTCACCGTGCTAGACTCCCGCACTGTCTACATACGGTAAGTACACACACACCTCTACATATAAGGGAATTGACTATATTGCCTTGACATAATAAAATAATACATCTGGAGAGAAAAAAAATGAAAGTGTCTTGAGTATCTATGATTTTCAGAATATACATGTGTTTAGTTTGTATATTTAGGAATAGACGTGTTTCTGCTCCATAAAAACAACTAAGGTACAGCATGGGCCATGTACAGCTGGACTAGGGTGTGTGTGTGTGTGTGTGTGTGTGTGTGTGTGTGTGTGTGTGTGTGTGTGTGTGTGTGTGTGTGTGTGTGTGTGTGTGTGTGTGTGTGTGTGTGTGTGTGTGTACATGTCTGAGCAGGGTAATATAGGCATAAAAACTCCCCATGTCATTGAATATGACATCTTTAAAAAGACTGTGGGCTTATAGGTAGATAGATGGGTTTAGACTGCGTGGCATTGACTGTCCTCCAACAAGAGGTGGGGAGATAGAGGAAGGGAGAAATGGAAAGATATTGAGAGATGGGGGAGGTAGAAGGGAAAAGAGGGGGGAGAGACGGGAGGGTAAAGGGAAAAGAGAGGGGGAGAGAGGGGGAGGGAAAAGGGAAAAGAGAGGGGGAGAGAGGGGAAGGTAAATGGAAAAGAGAGGGGGAGAGAGGAGGAGGAAAAAGGGAAAAGAGGGAAAAGAGAGGGGAGGTAGAAGGGAAAAGAGAGGGGGAGAGAGGGGGAGAGAAAAGGGAAAAGAGAGGGGGAGAGAGGGGAGGGTAAAGGGAAAAGAGAGGGGGAGAGAGGGGAGGGTAAAGGGAAAAGAGAGGGTGAGAGAGGGGAGGGTAAAGAGAAAAGAGAGGGGGAGAGAGGGGGAGGGAAAAGAGAGGGGGAAAGAGGGGGAGGGAAAAGAGAGGGGGAGACAGGGGAGGGTAAGGGAAAAGAGAGGGGGAGAGAGGGGAGGGTAAAGGGAAAAGAGAGGGGAGAGAGGGGAGGGTAAAGGGAAAAGAGAGGGGGAGAGAGGGGGAGGGAAAAGAGAGGGGGAGAGAGAGGGGAGGGTAAAGGGAAAAGAGGGGGGAGAGGGGGGGTAAAGGGAAAAGAGAGGG
>NC_056436.1:36878141-36923141 GCF_018296145.1 Oncorhynchus tshawytscha | reverse complement strand
TTTATATGAGATGACAGTACAGAATGTCCCCTTTTATTTGAGCGTATTTTCATACATATCTATTTTACTGTTTTGAAATTAAAGCACTTCATGTATCTAGTCCCCCATTTTGAAGGAGTCATAAAGATGGGGACAAATTTAGTCAAAAGTGAAGTATTTGGTCCCATATTTCTAGCATACAATGGCTACATCAAACGTGTGACTCTACAAACTGGATTCATTTACAGTTTATTTTGGTTGTGTTTCGGATTATTTTGTGCCCAATAGAAATGAATGGTCAATATTTTATTGTAAATTTTATTGTAAATAAGAAAAGAATGTTTCTGAACACTTTTACACTAATGTGGATGGTACCATTTTAAGGGATAATCGTGAATGAATCGTGAATAATGTTGAGTGAGAATGTTACGGAGGCGTAAATATCATAGCCCCCCAAAAATGCTAACCTCCGCTGTTGTTGGTGATGGTGAGAGGTTATCATATTTCCAGCAAGACAATAACCCCAAGCACACATCAAAATCCATAAAGAAATGGTTAAACATTTTAGAAAAAAGACTAAGTGCCATTGTCATCGCAAACTGAGGTATTGAAAGGTATTGACAGGTATTGAAAAAAGGGGTACCAATCATTTTGAGTACTATCTTTTTCCTATTTATTTTTTTACATCTCGATCTGAGCAATTGTATTCATATAAAATGATATAATAAAAAATAAAAAATGTGAGCATACAATATACTGTAGCTCAGTATCGGTATGATTTATTTCATAGTCTTTGCTAATCTTTATCAAGGGTGTCAATAATTATGGACCTGATAGTATATGTGTGTGTTTCCCATGTATTTCGACATGTAGGGTGGAGGCTGCCCCCCTAGCGAGGCTCACATAGAACATCCCTGCCCACTCCGTCACCCCCCTCTGCTCCCACGCCCTCAACATCACCTGGACACCCCCAGGCACACCCAACGGTAAGGGGTTGGGGAGGGGGGTCAAAGGGAGGAAGAGGGGGGTCATTTCATTTACTTGACACGGCAGTTGAAACTAGTTGGTCCAACGAAGTGTCACATGGGGATGGGGAAAACGGTAAGGCATGAGGAGCTAAACACACCTTGTATTTGTACACACACCTCAAGCTGGAAAACATTTTAATACAGAGAGAGATGTTTTCTGAAATTGACGGTAATCATTTCACATACTAGTCACAGCAATCAAAATACGCTTGGATTGTCATACGCATCACAGCCACATTTAGATGAGTGATTGTAAAAGTACTGAGAGAGAGAGAGAGAGAGAGAGAGAGAGAGAGAGAGAGAGAGAGAGAGAGAGAGAGAGAGAGAGAGAGAGAGATGATAAGCGCTAGCTGCTTCTTTAAGTGGATGGCAAGTGCTCTCTTTTGACTGAAGCTGTGAACTGCAGGCTGGGACCACACTGCCATAAGAGATCCTCACTCTCACACACACACACTTAAATATAAAGCACGTACACACACACACACACACACACACACACACACACACACACACACACACACACACACACACACACACATTATTTCCTTCATTACCTTTTTGTTTAGCAGGTGTTAACACTCGTACAAACACTTACACACGTCGTTGAGCAGACGCTCTTACCAAACAATGTATGGTGTACAGAATAAAGCATCACATGTAAAACTATTCTGAGTTTGATGAGAAATATGGGGGACGTATGACATGTTGGTAAAGAGGTATAGAAGGAAAGACATATGATGCTATATAATGGTTTGCTATATATGCCCTGAGGAGAACATGTGCTAAACAGGAGACATCTCTCTTAGCTTGCGCTTGTATATTTGAGTATGTCACCATTTTATTGCTGTCAATACTCTTACTTCAATAACCAAAAATGTATTTAAAAAATATATATATATATTGAGTTAGCTTTTGGTGGTGAATATTTTGGTATCGAAAAAGAAGCGTATTTTGTTTTATGGATTTCATTTCTTCTGCTAAAGGAATTTCTGCTAAGATCATTCTACATTCGGCGATCTCGTCACCACTTAAATGAAGGCGATAAAATAAAACAGTGATCTGGAATAAATACTCTCAATGAAGAGCCTAAAGAAATCCTGAACACTTCCTCCTTACCATTTCATTTCCTTTAATGCATAATAAAACATCACTCTTCTGCCAACTCAGTGAAAGCCTGTAGAATGCACAGTATCATGTTCAACGTGTGTGTATAATGTATAATATGATGTGTAAAGCATGTGTGTATGGGTGGGATGTATGAGATGTGTGTATAATGCGTATAGTGTATAACGTAGTGTGTGCGCATTTCGCTCCATAAACCCTCCACGCCTATTAGATGTGAAAAATGACAGCATCGCTAATCTGACAGCCATTTATTATGAGAAGAAAAAAAACGTCACAATTACCAGATTATCTCACATTTAAAACGCCATCAAATGGCTTTAATTCTTATCAAAGGATGCGGCGTATAATTATTTTCGCCCTGGCTGCTCACAATATGGAGTCAGAATGTAGTCTATATGATTTCCTTGGTTTCACACTACTAGAAGTCTGGAGGAGTTTTCCCCCAATTTTCCTGGGGATTTGTTGGCTAATCCCACAGGGGATTAAAGTGTGGGAAACATGGAGACAAGCAGGAGAATAAGCCTGTTATGTATTAGGCTTCCTATCAACCTGGGCTTATTACAACACTCTCACAGCCACGGATTCACTGGGGCTGTGTCCCAGATTGCACCCTATTCCCTATTTAGTGCACATCGGGCGCTGGTCAAAAGTCGTGCACTACGTAGGGAACAGTGCGCCATTTTGGACGCACCCCCCCTAGTGTGGAGATGTACTAGCGTCTGCTTTGTGTCTTTATTTCTTTACACAGACGTGAAATGGTTTTCTCTGGGTGGACGCATTATCATTAAAGCAGAATAGGTTCTTACCACAAACATGATCTTTTGAGCCCCATATGCATTTTGATGGAGGAAGAAGAGACTTTGGCCCCCATGCTGTTTCATTATGTGCCTGTAATAATGTTTGGATAATTCCTTGTGATTTCATTTACTGACGGTTGTGTGTGTGTGTGTGTGTTTTTGTGTGTGTGTGCTTGCGTGCATTTGTGCGGGCGTTTGTTTGCCTGCGCATGCACGCTTCAGTGTGTGTGTATCAGTGGTGGCTGCTGAGGGGAGGACAGCTCATAACAATGGCAGGTATGGAGTGTAATGGTATCAGCCACATGGAAGCCACGTGTTTGATGTGTTTGATACCATGCCATATACTCAATTCCAGCCATTATTATGAGCCGTCCTCCCCTCTGGCGTGTGTGTGTTCATGCATGCATTTATGCCTGTACATTCTTGAATGTGTGTGTACGTGTGTGTTCCTCTCCTGTCCTCTAGGAGTGATCAGCAGCTGTGGTATGTGGATGAATGCTGTGCTGGTCCAGAACTCTAACTCCTTGTGGTACTGTCTCCCTATACAGGCCTGCACTGCACAGGGTTGTGCCCCCCGGACCACTGGTGAGTCACACGCACACACACACACACACACACGCACACACACACACACACACGTGATCATACATGCACAAACAAACTTGGTGTCTATGCACTAGGCATTTTGTTGCATACAATATATTTGCATTCTGATACCGCGGCTTACGTGTGTGTGCAGCCGTTGTCTGCCTGTGTATGTCTGAGTGTGCATGTGTATACTGTGTGGGCGTCAGGCAGATTGACGTTTATTGGGATGAGTCTTGTCCTGGAGGCAGAACTGAGCGATTTCCGCTAGATGGTTCAGCTGCAAAGTCAAAATTGAAACATACAAGACGAACTGGCACAAAGAGACAGGAAACTGAGGAAAATAAGTGACACCTGGAGGGGGTGCAGACAATAACGAGGACAGGTGAAACTGATCAGGGTGTGACAAGGTTAGTGTTAAGGTTAAAGTTAGGTTTAAAATCAGACTTTATGACTTTGTGGCTCTGCCAGCTAGTGACCACTCTGCAGAGCTGCCTCCAGAACAAGATGAAGAAAAGCGCTAACCAGCATGTGTCCGCTGGCAGAAGGCATCATAAAGGTGATCTATTCTGGGGGCTAAACAAATGGCCATCGGGTGACAATGGCATTTGGTAGAAATGCCACTCTGGGAGGCAGGGCCTGGGATGTGATGGGATGGGCTCTCCTCCAATATGGCTATGTACAGTATATTCTCATACACAGATCTGCCAATGCAGCATGGGCTAAAGAGGGGAGGACAGGGTGAGGGCAGGGTAGGGGGCGAGAGGGGAAAGGGAGATAGCAGGGGAAAGCAGAGGGGCATGGGAGACATAGGAAGGGATCAGGGGAGACATTTATGTGGTTTCTGATCTGTGAGAAATTGATTTGTGAAAGGTCTTTTCAAGTTCATTTTGATTTACTGATAATAATGATAATTATTATGACAATGTTAATATGTGTAAATCAAATCAAAATAACATGTTATTTGTCACATGTTTCGTAAACAACAGATGTAGACTAAAGCCAAAATCTGCGAAGGATTGACGCTGGAGACAGGAAGCAGGTACAGGGAGAACATTTAATAAATAACGGACAGGAACAGTGTCTGGACAGGGGACAAAATAACAACATCAATGCTGACACAGGGAACAAACGGGGGAGCAGACAGTTATAGACGGGGCAATCAACAAAGGGAAGGAGTCCAGGTGAGTCCAATGAGCGCTGCTGCGTGTAATGATGGTGACAGGTGTGCGTAAAGAAGGGCAGCCTGGCACCCTCGAGGGAGGGAGCATGCATGACAAAATCACATTGCGAGACACCCGTCAATGGTGTGAAATTTGCGTGCGAGAGTAGCCAGCATCAATTGACATACACTGCGTAGCGTATGCTAACGTGATTGTCATGAAAATCAATAGTAAACAGTTGTATTTGTTCGCTATGAAGCCCCTGGGAGTTATTGTTGTGAGTTCCTTTTCACTCACCATAGATGTCCTATGGGACTGTGTTAAACTGTTGTTGCTTTGTTAGCTCACGAGAATGTTGTAGCTAATAAACCAGAGTTGTTGATAAACAAACGGTCTAATTCTTCTATAGTATTCTCTCTTGTCAACAGAGTCCTCGAGTTTTCCAGCCGTAGCCTGCATAGGCTATACGGCTATGATCGAAATCAACACAGGTTGGATGCAATTGTCTACTGATAAACCTTAACTTACAGCCCAATATAATACATTTAAACTATATTTAGTCTACTTAGCATAGGGAAGATCATAACAATTCCTCTAATCCCTGTGGGGATGACGTCATCGATGCAGACTTGTTTACATGCTGCTGTGCGTTTTGTTGCCAACCTTACTTTGCTACCTGAAACTTTACGGTTTTTACTTTTTAATTACCGTTTATATTTTTTGTTTTTCTCATCACTCAACTTTTTTTCATTCAACTTTTTCACTCCGGACGTTTTATCTGGATATGGTTCTTCAAGACATCCAACAGCCGAAGCTAAGTAGTAACATTAACATGATGCCTTCTAATTGCAGTCGCTGTACTCATAATATACAGGAGAATGATCGCCTTATGGCGAGGATAGCTGTGCAACAAGCCCAGCTTCAGACGCTATCGTTAGGCAAGGGTAATGTCAGTGTAGGAAAGGATGAAACAGCGTCTGTGCCTCCAGTAAGTACAGATAGTAACGTTAGTATAAATCCCTTCGCACGGTCCCCGCAGCCGGACAACTTTCTCATGGCTTCTGGAGGGAAATGCTGTAGGAACCGGTGTCGGTCATGCAGCCGACAGAAACTTTCAACCGGATCTCCCCATTAAGCAGCGAGTTGGAGTCAGAGGCCGAGCCTTCTCTGGTCTCTACTCCTCCCGTTACAGGGTTTGAGACCCAGAGCTATTTGTCAGAAATGGCTCTGACAAATTGAAAACCCTAGTCATTGGCGACTCCATTACCCACAGTATTAGACTTCAAACGAATCATCCAGCGATCATACACTGTTTACCAGGGGACAGGGCTACCGACGTTAAGGCTAATCTGAAGATGGTGCTGGTCAAAGCTAAAACTGGCGAGTGTTGAGAGTATAGAGATATTGTTATCCATGTCGGCACCAACGATGTTAAGATGAAACAGTCAGAGGTCACCAAGCGCAACATAGCTTCAGAGTGTAAATCAGCTAGAAAGATGTGTGGGCATCGAGCAATTGTCTCTGGCCCCCTCCCATTTAGGGGGAGTGATGAGCTCTACAGCAGAGTCTCACAACTCAATCGCTGGTTGAAAACTGTTTTCTGCCCCTCCCAAAAGATAGAATTTGTAGATAATTGGCCCTCTTTCTGGGACTCACCCACAAACACGACCAAGCCTGGCCTGTTGAGGAGTGACGGACTCCATCCTAGCTGGAGGGGTGCTCTCATCTTATCTACGAACATAGACAGGGCTCTATCTACCCTAGCTCCACAATGAAATAGGGTGCAGGCCAGGCAGCAGGCTGTTAGCCAGCCTGCCAGCTTAGTGGAGTCTGCCACTAGCACAGTCAGTGTAGTCAGCTCAGCTATCCCCATTGAGACCGTGTCTGTGCCTCGACCTAGGTTGGGTAAAACTAAACATGGCCGTGTTTGCCTTAGCAATCTTCCTAGAGTAAAGACCTCCTCCATTCCTGCCATTATTGAAAGAGATTGTGATACCTCACATCTCAAAATAGGGCTACTTAATGTTAGATCCCTCACTTCAAAGGCAGTTATAGTCAATGAACTAATCACTGATCATTATCTTGATGTGATTGGCCTGACTGAAATATGGCTTAAGCCTGATGAATTTACTGTGTTAAATGAGGCCTCACCTCCTGGTTACACTAGTGACCATACCATCGTGCATCCCACAAAGGCGGAGGTGTTGCTAACATTTACGATAGCAAATTTCAATTTACAATAAAAAACCCGACGTTTTCGTCTTTTGAGCTTCTAGTCATGAAATCTATGCAGCCTACCCAATCACTTTTTATAGCTACTGTTTACAGGCCTCCTGGGCCATATACAGCGTTCTTCACTGAGTTCTCTGAATTCCTATCGGACCTTGTAGTCATAGCAGATAATATTCCAATTTTTGGTGACTTTAATATTCACATGGAAAAGTCCACAGACCCACTCCAAAAGGCTTTCGGAGCCATCATCGACTCAGTGGGTTTTGTCCAACATGTCTCTGGACCTACTCACTGCCACAGTCATACTCTGGACCTAGTTTTGTCCCATGGAATAAATGTTGTGGATCTTAATGTTTTTCTTCATAACCTTGGACTATCGGACCACCATTTTATTATGTTTGCAATCGCAATAAATAATCTGCTCAGACCCCAACCAAGGAGCATCAAAAGTCGTGCTATAAATTCTCAGACAACCCAAAGATTCCTTGATTCCTTCCAGACTCCCTCTGCCTACCCAAGAACGTCAGAGGACAAAATTCAGTTAACCACCTAACTGAGGAACTCAATTTAACCTTGCGCAATACCCTAGATGCAGTTGCACCCCTAAAAACTAAAATCATTTGTCACAAGAAACTAGCTCCCTGGTATACAGAAGATACCCGAGCTCTGAAGCAAGCTTCCAGAAAATTGGAACAGAAGTGGCGCCACACCAAACTGGAAGTCTTCCGACTAGCTTGGAAAGACAGTACCATGCAGTACAGAAGAGCCCTTACTGCTGCTCGATCATCCTATTTTTCTAACTTAATTGAGGAAAATAAGAACAATCCGAAATTCCTTTTTGATACTGTCGCAAAGCTAACTAAAAAGCAGCATTCCCCAAGAGAGGATGGCTTTCACTTCAGCAGTAATAAATTCATGAACTTCTTTGAGGAAAAGATCATGATCATTAGAAAGCAAATTACGGACTCCACTTTAAATCTGTGTATTCCTCCAAAGCTCAGTTGTCCTGAGTCTGCACAACTCTGCCAGGACCTAGGATCAAGAGAGACACTCAAGTGTTTTAGTACGATATCTCTTGACACAATGATGAAATAAATCATGGCCTCCAAACCTTCAAGCTGCATACTGGACCCTATTCCAACTAAACTACTGAAAGAGCTGCTTCCTGGGCTTGGCCCTCCTATGTTGAACAAAATAAACGGCTCTCTATCCAACCTTGACCCAGAAAATATAAAAAACTATCGGCCATATCAAATCTTCCATTCCTCTCAAACTTTTTAGAAAAGGCTGTTGCGCAGCAACTCACTGCCTTCCTGAAGACAAACGATGTATACAAAATGCTTCAGTCTGGTTTTAGACCCCATCATAGCACTGAGACTGCACTTTTGAAGGTGGTAAATGACCTCTTAATGGCATCAGACCGAGGCTCTGCATCTGTCCTCGTGCTCCTAGACCTTAGTGTTGCTTTTGATACCATCGATCACCACATTCTTTTGGAGAGATTGGAAACCCAAATTGGTCTACACAGACAGGTTCTGACCTGGTTTAGATCTTATCTGTCGGAAAGAAATCAATTTGTTTCTGTGAATGGTTTGTCCTCTGACAAATCAACTGTAAATTTCGGTGTTCCTCAAGGTTCCGTTTTAGGACCACTGCTGTTTTCACTATATATTTTACCTCTTGGGGATGTCATTTGAAAACATAATGTTAACTTTCAATGCGTTGCAGATGACACACAGCTGTACATTTCAATGAAACATGGTGAAGCCCCAAAATTCCCCTCGCTGGAGGCCTGTGTTTATGACATAAGGAAGTTGATGGCAGCAAACTTTCTGCTTTTAAACTCAGACAAAACAGAGATGCTTGTACTAGGTCCCAAGAAACAAAGAGAAATTCTGTTGAATCTGACGATTAATCTTGATCGTTGTACAGTCATCTCAAATAAAACTGTGAAGGACCTCTGCATTTCTCTGGACCCTGATCTCTCTTTTGACGAACATATCAAGACTGTTTCAAGGACTGCTTTTTTCCATATACGTAACATTGCAAAAATCAGAAACTTTCCGTCCAAACATTATGCAGAAAAATGTATCCATGCTTCCATGTATCCAAGCTTTTGTTACTTTTGTTAGACTACTGCAATGCTGCAATACTTTCCGGCTACCCGGATAGAGCACTAAATAAACTTCAGTTAGTGCTAAATACGGCTGCTAGAATTCTGACTAGAACCAAAAAATGTGATCATATTACACTAGTGCTAACCTCCCTACACTGGCTTCCTGTTAAGGCAAGGGCTGATTTAAAGGTTTTACTGCTAACCTACAAAGCATTACATGGGCTTGCTCCTACCTATCTTTCCGATTTGGTAAGAAGACGCAGGCCTCCTAATTGTCCCTAGAATTTCTAAGCAAACTGCTGGAGGCAGGGCTTTCTCCTATAGAGCTACATATTTATGGAAAGGTCTGCCTACCCATGTGAGAGACGCAAACTCGGTCTCAACCTTTAAGTCTTTACTGAAGACTCATCTCTTCAGTAGGCCATATGATTGAGTGTAGTCTGGCCCAGGAGTGTGAAGGTGAACGGAAAGGCTCTGGAGCAACGAACCACCCTTGCTGTCTCTGCCTGGCCGGTTCCCCTCTCTCCACTGGGATTCTCTGCCTCTAACCCTATTACAGGGGCTGAGTCACTGGCTTACTGGTGCTCTTCCATGCCATCCCTAGGAGGGGTGTTTCACATGAGTGGGTTGAGTCACTGACATGTTCTTCTTGTCTGGGTTGGCAGCGTCCCCCCCTTTGGTTGTGCCGTGGCGGTGATCTCCGTGGGCTATACTCGGCCTTGTCTAAGGATGGTAAGTTGGTGGTTGAAGATATCCCTCTAGTGGTGGGGGGCTGTGCTTTGGCAAAGTGGGTGGGGTTATATCCTTCCTGTTTGGCCCTGTCCGGGGATATCATCGGACGGGGCCACTGTGTCTCCTGACCCCTCTTGTCTCAGCCTCCAGTATTTATGCTGCAGTAGTTTATGTGTCGGGGGGCTAGGGTCAGTCTGTTATATCTGGAGTATTTATCCTGTCTTATCCGGTGTCCTGTGTGAATTTAAGTATGCTCTCTCTAATTCTCTCCTTTCTTTCTTTCTTTCTTTCTTTCTTTCTCTCTTTGGGGACCTGAGCCATAGGACCATGCCTCAGGACTACCTGGCCTGATGACTCCTTGCTGTCCCCAGTCCCCCTGGCCATGCTGCTGCTCCAGTTTCAACTGTACTGCCTGCGGCTATGGATCCCTGACCTGTTCACCGGACGTGCTACCTGTCCCAGACCTGCTGCATATATTTTCAGACTCTCTAGAGACAGCAGGAGCGGTAGAGAAACTCTCAATGATCGGCTATGAAAAGCCAACTGACATTTACTCCTGAGGTGCTGACTTGATGCACCCTTGACTACTACTGTGATTATTATTATTTGACCATGCTGGTCATTTATGAACATTTGAACATCTTGGCCATGTTCTGTTATAATCTCCACCCGGCACAGCCAGAAGAGGACTGGCCACCCCTCATAGCCTGGTTCCTCTCTAGGTTTCTTCCTAGGTTTTGGCCTTTCCAGGGAGTTTTTCCTAGCCACGGTGCTTCTACACCTGTGTTGCTTGCTGTTTGGGGTTTTAGGCTGGGTTTCTGTACAGCACTTTGATATATCAGCTGATGTATGAAGGGCTTTATAAATACATTTGATTTGATGCACTTATTAAAGAAGCCGGTGACGGATGTGGTAAACTCCTCAATATTATTGGATGAATCCTGGAACATATTCCAAGTCTGTGCCAGTGAAACAGTCCTGTAGCTCAGCGTCCACTTCCTCGGACCACTTCCATATTGAGCGCGTCACTTGTACTTCTTGTTTGAACAGGAATCAGGAGGATAGAGTAATGGCTAGATTTGCCAAAGGGAGGGTAAGGAAGTGCCTTGTATGCATTTCTGTGTGTGAAGTAAAGGCGATCTAGAGTATTGTTGACTCTATTTGCACAGATGACATGCTGGTAAAAATTAAGTTTCAGTTTTTCTGCATTAAAATCACCAGCCACGAGAAGCGCCGCCCCTGGATGTTTGTTTATGGCCCTATATACAGCTCATTGAGTGCGGTCTTAGTGCCAGCATCGGTTTGTGTTAGTAAAAAGACTGCTGCGAAAAATATAGATAAAAACGGTCTTAGTAAATCATTTTTGGGGCAGCTTATTATGAGGTATTCTAACTCAAGATGTCCTTATCAATAGAGATCGCGTACCAGCTCTTGTTAACAAAGAGACACAACTAAATCGTCCCATCCTAAATTGGTTTAGACATGAATGGTCCACCCCCTGGAGAGACATATGGTGTCTCCTGTAACCTGGAAGAGGTAATACTGTACAGTCGTGACCAAAAGTTTTGAGAATGACACAAATATTAATTTCCACAATGTTTGCTGCTTCAGTGTCTTTAGATATTTTTGTAAGATGTTACTATGAAATACTGAAGTATAATTACAAGCATTTAATATGTGTCAAAGGCTTTTATTGACAATTACATGAAGTTGATGCAAAGACTCAATGTTTGCAATGTTGACCCTTCATTTTCAAGACGTATGCAATCCGCCCTGGCATGATGCCAATTAACTTCTGGGCCACATCCTGACTGATGGTAGCCCATTCTTGCATAATCAGTGTTTCCTTGGAGGTAACCAAGGTTGACAGAGGAAGAACAATGATTCCAAGCACCACCCTCCTTTTGAAGCTTCCAGTCTGTTATTCAAACTCAATCAGCATGACAGAGTGATCTCCAGCCTTGTCCTCGTCAACACTCACACCTGTTTTAACGAGAGAATCACTGACATGATGTCAGCTGGTCCTTTTGTGGCAGGGCTGAAATGCAGTGGAAATGTTTTTTGGGATTCAGTTCATTTGCATGGCAAAGAGGGAATGTGCATTTAATTGCAATTCATCTGATCACTCTTCATAACATTTCAGCGTCATCCAGGTTTGGCTGGGATAGGCCGTCATTGTAAATAAGAATTTGTTCTTAACTGACTTGCCCAGTTAAATAAAGGAAAAATTAAAAAAATACAGTGAAATGTTTACTTACAAGCCCTTAAAAAAAACTTAGGCCTAGGGGGCAGTGTTTGGAAGTTCGGATAAATTACATAACCAAAGTAAACTGTCTGTTACTCGGAATATGAATATGTATGTGATTGAATATGCATGTGATTGGTAGCACTGGATAGAAAACACTCTGAAGTTTCTAGAGCTGTTAAAATAATGTCTGTGAGTATAACAGAACTCATATTGCAGGCAAAAACCCGAGGAAAATCCATCCAGAATAGTTTTTTTACGGTCACTGTCCATTTCAACGCTTGTCTGTGGGAAAAACAAATAAATAGCTCCCAGATTGAAGTTCCTATGGCTTCCACTAGATGTCAACAGTCTTTAGAAAGGGTTTCAGGCTTGTTTTTTGAAAAATGATTCAGTAGTTGTAATTTTTCAAGGTGGCTCTCATTTTGACTGTACTGTTGTGGCACTCGTGGATGAGGGTGCACACCTTGTTAATTTTCTCCGGGATTGAACATACTGCATTCCGCCTTAAATTGTATTTACATATTAGGGTACCTGAAGATTTATTAGAAAAGTTGTTTGACTTGTTTGGACTAAGTTTATTGGTAACTTTTGGGATTCCTTTGTATGCATGATGAACTAGTGGAACAGGGGGATTACTCAATCAAACGCGCCCACTAAACTGACTTTTTTGGGATATAAAGGACTTTATCAAACAAAACAACCATTTATTGTGTAGCTGGGACCCTTGGGATTGCAAACAGAGGAAGATCTTCAAAGCTATTTCTGACTTTTGTGATGCTGGTTTGGAAAATGTTTTTAATGCTATTGTATGCTGGGCGCTGTCCTCAGATAATCGCATGGTATGCTTTCGCCGTAAAGCCTTTTTGAAATCTGACAACGCGGTTGGTTTAACAAGAAGTTTTGCGTTCAAATGATTTCGGAGACTTGCTTGTTCATGAATGTTTAATAATAAAATTTTGTCATTTGAATTTGGTGCGCTCCAGCGTCACCGGATGTTGTCGTTAATAACGGGATCCGTGCGCTAAACTAACAATGCAGTTTTAAGAAAATACCTAAAAAAGTAAGAGATAAGAGTAAAAAGTAAGAGTAACAAATCATTCAAGAGCAACAGTAAATAACAACAGTGTGGCTATATACAGCGGGTACTGGTACAGAGTCAATGTGCGGGGGGCACCGGTGTCGAGGTAATTGAGGTAATATGTACATGTAGGTAGAGTTATTAAAGTGACTAATAACTGAGAGTAGCAGCAGTGTAGAAGGGGGGAATGCAATGCAAATAGTCTGGTTAGCCATTTGATTAGATGTTCAGGAGATGTTCAGGAGTCTTATGGCTTGGGGGTAGAAGCTATTTAGAATCCTCTTGGACCTAGATTTGGCAGTCCGGTACCACTTGCCATGCGGTAGCAGAGAGAACAGTCTATGGCTAGCGTCTATGACTAGAGTCTTTGACCATTTTTAGGGCCTTCCTCTGACACCGCCTGGTATAGAGGTCCTGGATGGCAGGAAGCTTGGCCCTGGTGATGTACTGTGCCGTACACACTACCCTCTGTAGTGCCTTGAGGTTGGAGGCCGAGAAGGTACCATACCAGGCAGTGATGCAACCCGTCAGGATGCTGTCGATGGTGCAGCTGTAAAACCTTTTGAGGATCTGAGGACCCATCTCCTGAGGGGGAATAGGTTTTGTTGTGACCTCTTAACGACTGTCTGGGTGTGCTTGGACCATGTTAGTTTGTTGGTGATGTGGACACCAATGAACTTGAAGCTCTCAACCTGCTACACTACAGCCCTGTAAATGAGAATGTGGGCGTGCTCGGTCCTCCCTTTCCTGTAGTCTACAATCATCTCCTTTGTCTTGATCACATTGAGGTTGTTGTCCTGGTACCACATGGCCAGGTCTCTGACCTCCTCCCTGTAGGCTGTCTCGTTGTTGTCGCTGATCAGGCCTACTACTGTTGTGTCATCGGCAAACTGAATGATGGTGTTGGAGTCGTGCCTGGCCGTGCAGTCATGAGTGAACAGGGAGTACAGGAGGGGATTGATCAGGCACCCCCGAGGGGCCCCGTGTTGAGGATCAGCGTGGCAGATGTGTTGTTACCTACCCTGATATATCCCTTAAACAATGTAAACTACGCTTTGGTCATATTATTGCTCACACAATTTCTGCTTGGCGCAAAATTGAAAAACTATGTAACTGGGAATCAAAATGGCATACTCATAATCCAATATTTAACAATAATGCCTTGCGATCTGGTGGGAAACCTTTTGCATCCCCCCAATGTTCCAAATTTGGAATCCTTACCTTACCACATAACCTTACCAAAATGATGTACAGTAATGGTTTCAGAACATTCCAAGATTTGAACGACACACACATATTACCAGGCAGCAATTCTTGCCTGTGGAGTCCCATCCAGTGATGAGATTTATAAAAAAAAAAAAATGTAATCTCTATAATATATAAAGATTTTTGGAAAGCTCAAATACTCAGATAGCCATTAAAAAACTATGGTCCACAGATCTAAGTTTATCTGAACAACCATTTAACTGGAACAGAAAATTGAAAAAATATGACCTTGGCATCCTGTAATCCGAACTATCAACTTGTACATTTGTGACTCACACTCCGGATCCGATCTTATGTAGCAACATTTGAATTTCTGTTTTTTTTTTACATTGGATAAAAGTAGAGACTCAGAGCTACAAAATGGTATATCATACGCTGCATTTGAGGAAACACTGGGAAAGTAATTCTGCTTTGAAAGTTGATCAACTTGTAAACTCACTTTTGAGAAAACCTACTTTCAATGTTTTGGTACTACTAATGGAGAGCCCTTCTTTGTCTACACTCATTCAGCATTGTTCAAACCCTTTAGGGGTTGATCCAACCATTCTGTACTAACTTGCCAGCTACATCCAGACATCTACGAGAGAGAGAGAACAGCTCACTGAACATTACTTGCCCTATCGCTCTATCTGTGGTTTTGCATTCAGAGCGCACACTGGACGCTCTGGCCAATAAGTAGGGTTGTTCTGAAAGCTCTGACCTCACAACTACAGTCAGGCACCCAAGCTAACTGGCTAACATTGGCTTTCTACTTACAGACACATAATGAGAAAACACCCCAATCTGACCATTTTACTCACCCTAGCAGAGCTGGTTAGGCTTTTGTCATGTTATCCAGAGCGTTGGTGACTAACTATGCTGCCGGCAACACTGATAAAAGACATATTCAATGGGAGTTGAGCATTCAAAAATGCATCAGTTATTCTGCACTCTGGCACACTAAGATGAGACTCTTTTGTTAAGAAATGTAGCTAGATAACTAGCTAGCTAAACAACTAGCTAGCTAAACAATGAATCCCCAACGCATGGCGTAACGTTAGTTAGCGAGCCAGCCAGCTAATGTTAGCTAGCTAGCTAACAGTACACTTTAACTTGAAATGAAAATACTTTGTCAAAATTAGAGTGGAGTCTTTTGTTAAGACATGTAGCTAGCTAGCTAAACAATGGACCATAATCACAACTCATGACGTTACTAGCCTGCATGAATCTGCAGGTAGCTAACCAACCAGGTTCTATGGCTATAACTAGTCAAGCAAATGTGTCTGAGATACGATGTATCCCAGACAGCTAACGTTAGCTAGCTAACAGTACACTTGAATTGAAACCACTTTCTGTCAAAATTAGAAACCTGTAATATCTGAAAATCTTACCAGTATACATTATGTTTGGACGTGTCTCCTGTCTGATGCCATGCATGGTTGCCTTGTTTGACGATGTAATCCAGGCTGGTGTTTTCTCCATCTCCATAGCTATCATACTCGAAATCCACTGATTTCAAAACTTAGTCCTACAGAAAGTGGAGAGCATACACATAACGTTAGCTAGCTAACAGTACACTTTAACTTGACATTTGGTTTATGCAGTTTAACTACGCGATACATTTTTTTTTAAAGCCTTGTTCGAAACGATTACCTAAACATACTGACCAGCTCCAATAGACAGATGCATGCTATATGGTAGACCAATCCAAACTCATCTCTCGGCATGTCCAGACCACTCATTATCTCAGCCAATCATGGCTAGCGGGAAGGTTTCTTATTTTTTTCTGTGGCTAAAACAACTAGGCTCGTAGTTTAACAATTGTATTTGTATTTAAAGATGGAATGCAAGTTTGTTATTAAGGCACATGAAAGTTCACATGTTCCAAAGGCATTTCTGACAAAAAAATGCATTTTGATCAACATTTCTGTTTCTCCTCATTCTAACAGCTGACACCTGGATTGTGAAACATTTGCTAATTATTATTTCAAAATTCTTCAAGCTCCATCAGATTGTTTCTGGGCAACCATTTTGAGGTCTTGACATAGATTTTCATGTAGATTTAAGTCAAAACTGTAACTCGGCCACTCAGGAACATTCACTGTCTTCTTAGTAAGCAACTCCAATGTATATTTCGTCTTGTGTTTCAGGTTATTGTCCTGCAGAAAGGTGAATTAATCTCCCAATGTCTGGTGGAAAGCAGACTGAACCAGGTTTTCCTGTGCTTTGCTCCATTTTGTTTATTTTTCATCCTGAAAAACTCCCCAGTCCTTTACAATTACAAGCATACCGATAACATGATGCAGCCAGCACTATGCTTGAAAATATGGAGAGTGGTGCTGGAATTTTTTCCGGCAACTAAGTTAGGAAGGATGCCTGTATATTTGTATTGACAGGGTGTATTTACAGTAGAGACACCATCCAACGTTTAATGAATAGCTTCACCACGCTCAAAAGGATATTCAATGTTTGCTTCTTCATTTTACCCGTCTTTGTGGTTGAATCTGTGTTTGAAATGTACTGCTCGACTGAGGGACCTCACAGATCATTGTATGTGGGGGGTACAGAGAAGAGGTAGTCATTCAAAAATCATGTTAAACACTATTATTGCACACAGAGTGAGTCCATGCAACTTATTATGTGACATATTTGAACTCCTGAACACATTTAGCCACAACAAAAGGGTTAAATACTTGACTGAATACCTTTCAGCTTTTCATTTGTAATGTAATTTCTCTCAAAACATAATTCCACTTTGACATTATGGGGTATTATGTGAAGGACATACGAACACACATGTACAAACACACACAGAGATTACATGCACCCACACTCGCAGGCCCACACACAGACACACACATGCACACGCACACAACTCAAATGTCTGTACACAGATACAGGTTACTCACACACAGAACTAGGAAACACACACTTAATAAAGATTTGATTTAAAGTGATTTCTATAATGAATTGGTATAATGATATAAGAAAAGCTGCCTACTAAGCAGGGGAAAAAAACTGCTTTTCAAAAAGCGACTTAATAACGACAGTGAAATTAAGACAGAATGGGTTATTTTGACTGTTTGTAATTTGAATGGTGTGTATTGTCAGCGGTATTCAGGATGTAAAAAGTGCTTATTTTATAAAGTTCTAGACTGAGGTTAAGTGCTTCACTTCACTTGGTCAGCTTCTGGCCTGGAATCATAGAGTAATCATCATACGCACACACATACACACTCACACACACGCTCAATAAACCATATACCGTACCAGTCAAAAGTTTGGACACATCTACTCATTCCAGGGATTGTCTTTATTTTGACTATTTTCTACATTGTAGAATAATAGTGAAGGCATGAAAACTATGAAATAACACATATGGAATCATGTAGTAACCAAAAAATTGTTAAACAAATCAAAATATATTTTATATTTGAGATTCTTCAATGTATCCACCCTTTTGCTTTGATGACACCTTTGCACACTCTTGGCATTCTTTCAACCAGCTTCACCTGGAACGCTTTTCCAACAGTCTTGAAGGAGTTCCCACATATGCTGAGCACTTGTTGGCTGTTTTTTCTTCACTCTGCGGTCCAAATCATCTCAATTGGGTCATGATCGGGTGATTGTGGAGGCCAGGTCATCTGATGCAGTACTCCATCCCTCTCCTTCCTGGAGTTGTTTTGGGTCATTGTCCTGTTGAAAAACAAATGATAGTCTCACTAAGCACAAAGCAGATGGGAAGGCGTATTGTTGCAGAATGCTGTGGTAGCCATGCTGGATAAGTGTGCCTTGAATTCTAAATAAATCACTGACAGTGTCACCAGCAAAACACCCCCACACCATCACACCTCCTCCTCCATGCTTCACAGTGTGAACCACACATGGGGAGATCATCTGTTCACCTGTTCTGCATCTCACAAAGACATGACGGTTGGAATAAAAAATGTCCACTGCTTGTGTTTCTCTCTTCTCATTATTGGTGTCCGCTAGTAGTGGTTTCTTTGCAGCAATTCAACCATGAAGGCCTGATTCACGCAGTCTCCTCTGAACAGTTGATGTTGAGATGTGTCTCTTACTTGAACTCTGTGAAGCATTTTTTTGGCCTGCAATTTCTGCGGCTGGTAACTCTAATGAACTCTTCTGCAGCAGAGGTAACTCTGGGTCTTCCTCTCCTGTGGCGGTCCTCATGAGAGCCAGTTTCATTATAGCGCTTGATGGTTTTTGCAACTGCACTTCAAAGTTCTTGAAATTTTCCAGGTTGACTGACCTTCATGTCTTAAAGTAATGATGGACTGTCCTTTCTCTTTGCTTATTTGAGCTGTTCTTGCCATAATATGGACTTGATCTTTTACCAAATAGAGGCTATATTCTGTATACCACCCCTACATTGTCACAACACAACTGATTGGCTCAAACACATTAAGAAGGAAATAAATTCCACAAATGAACTTTTAATAAGGCACACCTGTTAATTGAAATGCCTTCCAGGTGACTACCTCATGAATGAGTAGGTGTGTCCAAACTTTGAAAACAGAAGATGGAGATAGAGAGGGGAGTGGAGAGTGAAAGGAAGCACATGAAGAAGAGAGCAGGAGAAAGTCCGTGGTAGTAATCAGTGCGTGTTGAGATGTTAGCGACCTCTCTCAGTGAGCAGGGAGACCTGTGAGTTACAGCAGGGCTCTGATGTCTCCTTCACACAGGAACACACAGATTAGCAGGAGCGGAGAGAGGGATGAGAGCCAGGGAAGAAGAGAGAGATGGAATGTTACTCTGGCTACCCACGCCCTCTTTGATACACACTGCCTTTATCTGTTCAAAGGGATCAGTGTGTGTGTGTGTGTGTCTTGTCAGAGGCCTTGTGATGTAGGATATGGGATAGATTTGCATGTTGTATTCAGGACCTTTTCTCTTTGAGCAGCCCACAATAACCCTCTCTGTGTCTCCACCATCGTCTCCTCTCCTTCCTCTCCTTCCTCTCCTTTCCACTCCCCTGTCCAGGGGTCCAGTAGCAGTGTATTGGTCCAGTACATGTCAGTATTGTAGTGTTACTGGCCGTTATGTCACAGACATTCAGGAGGGACCTATTACATATGACAGGCCTGATCAACGGGTACACACACACACACACACACACACACACACACACACGTTGACGGCGAGAGGGAGCTTTTCCCCCTGACAAGGCTGATCAAGAGGCCCAGACCAAGCTAAGCATTATTAAATATTGACTCATATTGTGATTTATGTAGAGCTGTAGAAAGAAAGCTCTTTTTAACCGCTCTCTATTCCTCACTGCTGAAAATCAGCCATCACTCTCTCTCTGTTGGAAAATATAGCACATGTCCACTATAGTCTTTTACTCATGAGAGGGGAGGAGAGAGATGGGGAGAGAAAGAGATGAAAAGAAACGAAAGGGAGAGAGGAGAGAGAAAGCGAGTGACCGAGAGAGAGGGGTGGGTGTGCGTGGAGAAAGCGAGAGAGAGGGAGACAAAGGGAGAGAGAGGGAGGTGGCGAGAGAGAGTGAGGGAGGAGAGAAAGAACGAGAGCGAATGTGAGGAAATGTAAATTTAAAAAACGCACTTGCCCTTAAAAAACTGAAACGGATGCTTTCATGTTAGCGTTTCATTTTACAAACTGCCAACAGCAGACTAGGTAAATTGGAGGCAATTATAAGATTTGGCGTGGAGAGCGAAGCAGGTCCGGGGAGTCGGGAGAGAGAGGGCTGTCTGGGGAAACCAACTCACATTAATTCATTAAGCTTGTTTATTTTTGCTTAAGCTGTGAAATTTTATCAGTTGTTTTATTTTTTTATTTTTTTTCGGCTTCCGTGTTTTCAGCTCTAATAGAAAATGAGAAGTTGTGCCGAGTTGGCAGTATGGTAGCACAACAGTCTCTATCTTTTCTCCCTCTTTCTCTTTCTCCTTTCCTTCCCTCTTTCTTTTTCTCTCTCTCCATCATTTCCCTATTTCCTTCTCCCTCGCTTATCTTTATATTCCTCTCTCTCTTTTTCTCCTTCCCTCCTCTCTCCCTCCCTCCTCTCTCCTTCCCTCCTCTCTCCCTCCTCTCTCCCTCCCTCCCTCCTCTCTCCCTCCCTCCTCTCTCCCTCCCTCCTCTCTCCCTCCCTCCTCTCTCCTTCCCTCCTCTCTCCCTCCCTCCTCTCTCCCTCCCTCCTCTCTCCCTCTCTCTGGTGTGAAGGAGTGAAGAGGTAGTTGGTAGATGTATTTGTTTTCCCTACATACTCTTCATACCTATTGATTTCTTTACGGTGGAACATCCCAGACTTTTAGATAGGTAGGTTATATGGCCTTTCACTCTCCTTCCTGCCATCTCCCCTCTTTTTCCTCCCCCGCCCCACACTCTTCTCTCCCCTGCTCATCCCTCCCCTCTCATAACCCCTTCTCCTCCCCCTCCCTTCCCCATAGATCTAGTGAGATCTAAGTGAAATTAATTCCTATTTAATGTGTGCTTGGGGGCCGTATATCCTCAGCTGGATTGCATTACTGTAAGTGGTGGTGACTAGGGACCATGATGGTCAACCCCTGACCTGCATGACTGTCAGAAAGTATGTGTGTGTAATACTGTGTGCGTGTTTCTGTGCGTGTGTGTATGCACACGCTTGTGTGTAAAGTGTGCGTGTGTGTATGTGTGTGTGTGTGCTAACGTGTACATGGTTGGGGCAAAGTGTGGTGGATTATTGATTGATCTGTAACATTTTCATTAGCAGGTGTCTAATGGGGATCATATGTAAATCAAACGTATCTGATATACATCTCTCTGTGTATGGTTGTATTAATCTATCAAACCGCAGGTATCTTTTACAGAGATCATAGACCAAAGGTTAAAAAAGCTCACAGCATGTTGATGGTAATGTACTGTACTTATTTCCCCTTTAAAATGTCCTGCTTCTTTCTCGCTCTCCGTTTCATGTGAGGTCTACCTCAAACAACAGTACTAAGATACTGATGATTCAGGTCCTCTCTCTCCATCGCTCCCTCTCTCTCTCCCTCTCTCTCTCCAGGTGATGCTGATGATGGTGATGAAGATGAAGGTGGTGTGTATAGTGATGCAGGGAGCCTGATGTTTCCGGGCCTGCAACACCTTGGGTTGTGTCTCCATGTTCCCTGCTGGTAAGATACCAGACACACATTCAGACATTCTCTCTCACACACACATGCACAAAAATATAAACGCAACATGTAAAGTGTTAGTTCCATGTTCCATGAGCTGAAATAAAAGATCCCAGAAATGTTCCATATTCACAATAAAGTATTTTTCTCAAATTAGGTGCGCACATTTTTTTTTACATCTCTGTTAATAAGCATTTCCCCTTTGCCAAGATAGTCAATCCATGCGACAGGCGTGGCATATGAAGACGCTGACGAAACAGCATGATCATTGCACAGGTGCACCTTCTGGGAGCACCCTACTATTCACATCGAAAGGAACGCAGTAGAGAAGGTGGGAAGCTTTAAGTTCCTCGGCGTACACATCACAGACAAGCTGAAATGGTCCACCCAAATAGACCGCGTGTAACGATGTGCGTTGAGAGTCGGGAAGCAATTTCAGGGACTGAGTGTTACGTAAACGTGACATCATCCGAAACAAGAAAACATGAACAACGCACAGACAAGAAGGAACAGAAACAATGAGGCCTGGAGAAGAAACCAAAGGGAATATGACATAGTATATAGGGCAGGTAATCAAGGAGGTGATGGAGTCCTGGTGAGTGTCATAATGCACTGATGCGTGTAACAATGGTGACAAGTGTGCGCCATAACGAGCAGCCTGGCGACCTAGAGGCCGGAGAGGATACAGTGAGGCAACAGCGCCTCTTCAACTTCAGGAGGCTGAAGAAATTTGGCTTGCCATCCAAAAACCTGACAAACCTTAACAGATGCACAATCGAGAGCATCCTGTCGCAGCCTTGGTACGGCAACTGCACCACCCTCAACGGCAAGGCTCTCCAGAGGGTGATGCGGTCTGCACAACGCATCACCGGGGGGAAACTACCTGCCCTCCATGACATTACAGTACCCGATGGCACAGGAAGGCCAAAAAGATCATCAAGGACATCAACCACCCGAGCCACTGCCTGTTCACACCGCTACCATCCAGAAGGCGAGGTCAGTACAGGTGCATCAAAACTGGGACAGAGAGACTGAAAAACATCAGACTGAAGGCCATCAGACTGCTAAACAGAAATCACTAACTCAGAGGCTGCTCCCTACATTGAGACCCAATCACTGGCCACTTTAATAAATGGATGACTAGTCATTTTAAACAATGCCACTTTAAATAATGCCACTTTAATAATGTTTGCATATCTTACATTACTCATGTCATACGTATATACTGTATTTCATACCATCTATAGCACCTTGTCTATGCCACTCGGCCATCACTCATCCATATATTTATATGTACATATTCTCATTCACCCCTTTAGATTTGTATGTATTAAAACCTCTTGAGCTTACTTGAGACGCAGACGTCCCACCTAGAGCTCTGGAAATGCAAATGCACTACGCTACACGCTAATAGTATTAGTTAAAATGCAAACGTTCATTAAAATACACATGCTTGGTATTGAAATAAAGCTACAGTCATTGTGAATCTAGCCACCGAGTCAGATTTTTAAAATGCTTTTCGGCGAAAGCATGAGAAGCTATTATCTGATAGCATGCAACACCCCAAAAGACCCGTAGGGGATGTAAACAAAAGAATTAGCATAGTCGGCGCTACACAAACCGCACAATAAAATATAAAACATTAATTACCTTTGACCATCTTCTTTCTTTGCACACCTTGATGTCCCATAATCAATACTGGGTCTTTTTTTGGATTAAATCGGTCCATATATAGCCTAGATATCGATCTATGAAGACTGTGTGATAAACGGAAAAAAAATAGCGTTTCATAACGTAACGTCATTTTTAAAAGTTAAAAATTCGACGATAAACTTTCACAAAACACTTCGAAATACCTTTCTAATGCAACTTTAGGTATAACTACACGTTAATAAGCTATAAAAATCATCAGGAGGCGATGTAAATTCGATAGCTGGCCGTGTGGAAAAATGTCCGGAAAAAAGAAAGACAATGCCTCGGGTTGGTGGTCGGAAGGAATCGGTTCCCTTTGGTCGGATCTACCAAGAATCAAATCAGAATCAAATGAGGAGACTCTATACATCCTGTGGAAGCTGTAGGTACTGCAAGCTCGGCCTCATTTAATACGGTTCACCTTCAACAATTCCTGGGAGTGGCGCATGGATATTTTTTCCATCTCCAGTGATCAGATTTTCCTGCGCTTTTCGATGAAACAGACGTTCTGTTATAGTCACAGCCGTGATTTAAACAGTTTTGGAAACGTCTGAGTGTTTTCTATCCACACATACTAATCATATGCATATACTATATTCCTGGCCTGAGTAGCAGGACGCCAAAATGTTGCGCGATTTTTAACAGAATTTCCGAAAAAGTAGGGGGAGGCTTAACAGGTTTTAAGGAGTTGTTGGGGAATTGTTAGATTACTTGTTAGATATTACTGCACTGTCGGAACTAGAAGCACAAACATTTCACTGCACTCGCATTATCAGCTGCTAACCATGTGTATGTGACCAATACATTTGAATAAAAGGCCACTAAAATGTGCCGTTTTGTCACACAACACAATGCCACAGATTTCTCAAGTTTTGAGGGACCGTGCAATTTACTTTCTGACTGCAGGAATGTCCACCAGAGCTGTGTCGTGTCTTTGGCATCATTAAAGTGAAGACTGTTATATTATCAAATCAATTCTCTGTAATTATTATTACGTGATAAAACTAATCATGTAAATGTAATTAACTAGGAAGTCGGGGGAACCAAGGAAAATCTTCAGATTACAAAGTTGTAATTTTCCTACTATAACTTTTCAGATGTTTTAATATCTGATCAATTAGTCTTCTAATTAATAAATTATTCTTTACCTCACGTTAGTGTCATTCCAAATGTCCTAAATTGTTGGTCATCTGCACAAACCCAGCCTTCACTATGAATCATCCACACATCAATTGTCTTCATCATTTATTTACTAACTAACTACATAATCACAGAAATGCCTAAACAAACAACAAAGTAGAGATGGTTACAAGGAAATGATAGGGGATGTTCCTAGTGGGCTAAACCGGTATGGCGGCTTGGTAGACAAAGGCACTGAGAAGGGCGTGAAAGACAAAAGTCACTACACAGTTGATAATTATATTAATTGAAATGCTAATCCTTTGCACGTGAACGCTCACTCATTTGGGAGTAATTGCAAAAAATATATATATTTACGCTCAGTGTGTCGTCGTGATCTCTGTTGGAATCATCCGTCCTTCTGTTGGAAAGTTCATCTGACGTTCATCTTTCGTGGTTAGAATGGATACTTCAGAGTGCCATTCAGAAATGTTGTTATAGAATAGATGTTTCGGCGGTTGTCGGTCTTCGCATTCAGTCGAAATGAATTCTAGCTACAGACTAGTAATTAGTATTGAAGATCTGCTCTTATTCTGTCGGTATCGATAGTCTCAGAGTTGAACCATTTTCACCAGCGTAGCCAATGCTCCAAGTGGTTTGGTTAGGAATTCAACAAACGAGGAATGCATGGTCTCTACTCAAACTTTAGCCCTCTCGGTATTCGAGGTACACGTGGTCTGAAGGGATTTTCTCTAGGTGGGGGTTTTATTCGGAACAGCATAAAAGGGTGCCCCATGACGCCAGATCAATGTCTGTGCTCATGGGGCGCGCCAATGACTTAGTTAACTTTAAAGGGAATTGGATTCTCTTTCATTAAACAGTTTAAAATCACATTACATAATTTCACAAATAGTTTCATCTTTACTCATTCATTTTATACAATAATTAGATATAAATCTCATAACGGAGACTCTTGTATAAACAGAGTTATGGTAATGTGGCTGTATTGTCTCTCATGAGGTCACAAACATTAGACAAAATGGACCGGTCTTAGCTGGATTCTCCACCGACCGTTTACACATTCTCAAAAAATATATTGTTGGATATTGTTCAGTTCTCAAGTTCTGTGAGGTAGAAGAAGTTCCTTTGTTCTACTGTGAACCCTCTCTCTATACCGCATGGCCAGGGGGGAAGAGAGTCTCCTCAGGAATTTACGACCTGAGATAACAGAGCCTGGGTGTAGGGGAAAGAGAGGTGGTGAGAAAGAGAGAGTTGGTGCTTGCTATATCCAAAGAGGGCCACGTCATGACAGTTGTAATGTTAATTGCTCTACCATAAGCCGCCTCCAACGTCGTTTCAGAGAATTTGGCAGTATGTCCAACTTGCTTCACAACCGCAGACCACATGTAACCATGCCAGCCCAGAACCTCAAACATACTTCACCTGCGGCATCATCTGAGACCAACCCCCTGGATAGCTGATGAAACTGCGGAGCATTTCTTTCTGTAATCAAGCCCCTTTTGTGGAGAAAAACTCATTCTGATTGGCTGGGTCTGGCTCCCCAGTGGTTCGCCTTGGCTCCCTAGTGGGTGGGGTAGGGCCAAATTAATTGGTTTTCTTATATGAACTGTAACTCAGTAAAACCTTTGAAATTGTGGCATGTTGTGTTTATATTTTTGCTCAGCATACATACACACTCGCAAACAAAACAGAAGAACATTTTACCTAAAGAAATCTGCTGCACAACATGTGACACCCACACACACGCACACACACACACAAAACACACATAGAAAGGCATAGGAGACTTTAAGACTTTAAAATTGTTGTTGATTGTAATTATGACTTTTCTGGTTCAGAAATGTTGCGTTTTATGAGCCTCTCTACCATTGAAACTAGTCACTTAGCAAGTCGCTGGTTAAATACCTGCCTGCAGCAACATTCCCTTTACTTAAAAACTTGTTAGGGAGGATGTTCCTGTGGCGGGATCAAATCAGCGGATATTTTAGAGCGCCACCTAATTGTTTTCGATAAAACTCAAACTTTCATTAAAACACAAATGCAAGGTAGTGAATTAAAGCTACACTCGTTGTGAATCTAGCCACCAAGTCAGAATTGTAAAATGCTTTTCGGCGAAAGCATGAGAAGCTATTATCTGATAGCATGCACCCCCCAGAATACCAGACCGTCAACAAAACAACAGATTTTGTGGTAGCCGGCGCTACCCAAAACGCAGAAATAAAATATAAAACATTCATTACCTTTGACAAGCTTCTTTCTTGGCACTCCTATATGTCACATAAACATAACAATTGGGTCTTTTTCCCGATTAAATCCGTCATTGTATACCCAAAATGTGATTTGCTGAAGACCGGTCTGATCCAGAAAAATGCCCCTTTACATGACGCAACGTCACTTTTTTAAATTACAAAGTTACCTATATACTTTTACAAATCACTTCAAATTACTTTTCTAAACCAACTTTAGGTATTAATAAACGTTAATAGTCTATTAAATTGATCACGGGGCGATCTGTATTCGATAGCAGCAAGTCTTGAAATCATCGTCCATGTTTTCACATTCAAAACATCCTGTGGTGAGCCCAAAGAAAGGAAATGTGTCACGTTTCCAAACCAAGGATAAAACAGACTGAAAATGACAGCATTGGCGACATCGTGTGGAAGCTGTAGACGTTTACAGGGGCTTGACATGTATTTTCTTCAGCCTTAGACAATACATTGACTGGCGGATGGATATTATTTTTGTGTTTTTGGTGAGCAGTTTTTCGAAGGATTTTGACTCCTAAACACGTTATGTTCTAGCCACAGACACGATTTAACCAGTTTTAGAGACTTCAGGGTGTTTTCTATACACACACACTTATCATATGCATATACTATATTCCTGGCATGAGTAGCAGGACGCTGAAATGTTGCGCGATTTTTAACAAAAAGCTGCGAAAATTCGCAGCCTCTTAAGAGGTTTTTAACATCATTTACAGTTGAAGTCGGACGTTTACATACACCTTTGCCAAATACATTTAAACTCAGTTTTTCACAATTCCTGACATTTAATCCTAGTAAAGATTCCCTTTCTTAGGTCAGTTAGGATCACCAATTTATTTGAAGAATGTGAAATGTCAAAATAATTGTAGAGAGAATGATTTCTTTCAGCTTTCATTTCTTTCATCACATTCCCAGTGGGTCAGAAGTTTACATACACTCAATTAGTATTTGGTAGCATTGCCTTTAAATTGTTTAACTTGGTTCAAACATGTTGGGTAGCCTTCCACAAGCTTCCCACAATAAGTTGGGTGAATTTTGGCCCATTCCTCCTGACAGAGTTGGTGTAACTGATTCAGGTTTCTAGGCCTCTTTGCTCACACACGCTTTTTGAGTCCTGCCCACACATTTTCTTTAGGATTGAGGTCAGGGCTTTGTGATGGCCACTCCAATACCTTGACTTTGTTGTCCTTAAGCCATTTAGCCACAACTTTGGAAGTATGCTTGGGGTCATTGTCCATTTGGAGGACCCATTTGCGACCAAGCTTTAACTTCCTGACTGATGTCATGAGATGTTGCTTCAATATATCCACATAATTTCCCTGCCTCATGATGCCATCTATTTTGTGAAGTGCACCAGTCCCTCCTGCAGTAAAGCACCCCCACAACATGATGCTGCCAACCCCGTGCTTCACAGTTGGGATGGTGTTCTTTGGTATGCAAGCCTCCCCCTTTTTCCTCCAAACATAATGATGGTCATTTTGGCCAAACAGTTCTATTTTTGTTTCATCAGACCAGAGGACAAAGTACGATCTTTGTCCCCATGTGCAGTTGCAAACCGTAGTCTGGCTTTTTATGGCGGTTTTGGAGCCGTGGCTTCTTCACTTTTGGATGAATAGCGTGCCCAGAGTGAACTGCCTCCTACTCAGTCCCAGATGCTAATATATGCATATTATTATTACTATTGGATAGAAAACACTCTGAAGTTTCTAAAACTGTTTGAATGATGTCTGTGAGTATAACAGAAGGCTAAAACCTGAGAAAAAATCCAAACAGGAAGTGGGAAATCTGAGGTTTGTAGTTTTTGAACTCACCCCTATCGAATACACAGTGGGATATGGGTTATTTTGCACTTCCTAAGGCTTCCACGCGCTTACACTTGAGAGGTAGCTCTTGTTCCATTGCTTTTCTACAGACAATGGAATTCTCCGGTTGGAACATGAATTAACTTTTATGATAAAAACATCCTAAAGATTGATTCTATACTTAGTTTGACAAGTTTATTCGACCTGTAATATAACTTTTTGAACGTTTCGTCCGAATGGACCAGATCGCGCTTTTGGATTTGTTTACCAAATGCCCTAACAAAAGAAGCTATTGGACATAAATGGACATAAAGGATGGACATAATCGAACAAAACAAGCATTTATTGTGGAACTGCGATTCCTGGGAGTGCATTCTGATGAAGATCATCAAAGGTAAGTGAATATTTATAATGCTATTTATGAATAATTTTGACTACCCAACATGGCGGATATTTCTCTGGCTGGTTTGGGCTCTGAGCTCTGTTCTCACATTATGCTTTTTCCGTTAATTTAAAAAAAAATCTGGCACAGCGGTTGCTGTATCTAAAGTTCCATGTATAATAGTTGTATTTTCATCTACTTTTATTATGAGTATTTCTGTGAATTCATGTGGCTAGCGGAAACCCAGTCCTAGACAGGTTATGTCGATATAGGACTTGTTTTACTGTGGCTATAGATATGTCGTGTCTTTACTATTATTAACTGAAGACTTATAGTTTTTATCAAAGATTCTCTGTAATTAGTATTACGCGATTAGACTGATTAATCATGTAACCGTAATTACTAGGAAGTCGGGGCACCAAGGAAAAATATTCAGATTACAAAGTTATAATTTCCTAAAATAACTTTTCAGATATGTTATCTGATCAATTAATCTTCGAATTAATGAATTATTGATTTTACCTCACCGTTAGTCTCATTCCAAATGTTGTAAATGGTTGGTTATCTGCACGAACCCAGTCTTCACTATCCATACATCAATTTTCTTAACTTCTTCGAGATAGGGGGCACTCTTTTAATTTTTGGATAAAAAACGTTCCCATTTTAAACAAGATATTTTGTCACGGAAAGATGCTCGACTATGCATGTAATTGACAGCTTTGGAAAGAAAGAACTCTGACGTTTCCAAAACTGCAAAGATATTATCTGTGAGTGCCCCAGAACTAATGCTACAGGCGAAACCAAGATGAAATTTCATACAGGAAATGGTCCAGATTTTGAATGCCCTGTGTTCCAATCTCTCCTTATATGGCTGTGAATGCACCAGGAATGAGCCTGCACTTTCTGTCGTTTCCCCAAGGTGTCTGCAGCATTGTGACGTATTTGTAGGCGTATCATTGGAAGATTGACCATAAGAGACTACATTTACCAGGTGTCCGCCCAGTGTCCTCCGTTGAAATTATTGCGTAATCTCCAGGTCCATGCGCGTTCCATTTTCTTCAGAAGAGAAACCAAACTGCCACGAATGATTTATCGTCGATAGATATGTGAAAAACACCTTGAGGATTGATTCTAAACAACGTCTGCCATGTTTCTGTCGATATTATGGAGTTAATATGGGAAAAAGTTCGCGTTGTAATGACTTAATTTTAGTTTTTTTTCTTACCCAAACGTGATGAAAAAAACGGAGCGATTTGTCCTACACAAATAATCTTTTTGGAAAAACTGAACATTTGCTATCTAACTGAGAGTCTCCTCATTGAAAACATCTGAAGTTCTTCAAAGGTAAATGATTTTATTTGAATGCTTTTCTTGTTTTTGTGAAAATGTTGCATGCTGAATGCTAGGCTTAATGCTATGCTAGGCTATCAATACTCTTACACAAATGCTTGTTTAGCTATGGTTCAAAAGCATATTTTGAAAATCTGAGATGACAGTGTTGTTAACAAAAGGCTAAGCTTGAGAGCAAATATATTTATTTAATTTCATTTGCGATTTTCATGAATAGTTAACATTGCGTTATGGTAATGAGCTTGAGGCTATAAATAGGATCCCGGATACGGGATTGCTCGTCGCAACAGGTTAAATCATGTATTTATTACTAACTAAGTAATTCACAGAAATGCATAAACAAACAGTAAATATGGTTACACTAAATGATAGGAGAATGTGCCCTAGTGGGCTAAACCGGCATGGTGGCTTGTTAGACAAAAGGGGAAGTGGGGATAGTCTAAGAAGTCACTACAGAGTGATAATTATAACAATTGAAATGCTAATCCTTTGCACATGAACGCTCACTCATTCGGGAACAATTGCAATCAATATATATATTTACGCTCAGTGAGTCATCTTGATCGCTGGTGAAAAGTTTGTTTCTTTTGTAAAATTGTCCATCTTTCTCCCTCTCTCTGTCATGGTTATAGTGGATGGTTCAGAGTGACATTCATTCATTTGTTATAGAATGGATGTTTTGGCAGTTGTCGTTCTTCGCGTTCAATGATACCGAATTCCTAGCTGTAGACTAGTAATTAATAGCAAAGACTTGTTCTTATTCTGTCGGTATCGATAGTCTAAGAGTTTAACCACGTGGTATGGTTAAAAGATTTAACAATGGTCTACAAACTTTGTACTCTCCTAATGGAGAAAAACATGGTCTGCAACCTTTAGCCATCTCGTAATTGAGGTAAGCTCGGTCTGCTGATCGAAAACCCGAGTGGGGGTTTTATTCGGAAGGCAGAAAAGGGCTGTCCCAGGACAGCTGTCCCTAACTGGGCTCAGGGGCGGTTCTCTGATTTAGTTAACTCCAATCCCCTTTTGAGTTTTCCTTCATTAAACAGTCCAAAATCATATTACACCATTTTATTACACAAACAGTATCATACTCACTCATTCATCTTATACAACAATTAGATGTTAACCTCATATCTGAGGCTATTATATAAACAGCATTATGGTCATGTGGCCACACCGTCTCCCATGAGCTTCCCCAAGTTGTGACAAACGGACCAGTTCGTAGCTGGATTCTTCACCGTTCTTTTATACTTTCTCCGGAACATGACATTTGTTCGTACCTCAAGTTCTGTGAGGTGGAAGGAATTGCTTTGTTCTCTATGAAAATGTACTCTCTCTATACTGTGTGTCCATGAGGAGATCCTCAGGAATTTATGACGTCTCTCTGACCACAGCAACCTAGTTGAAGAAGGCAAGGGGGAGGCAGGGAGAGGGGGATGGGGCTTGCTATACCCAAAAGAGGCCAACGTCATGACAGATACTTTTGTACCTGTTTCCTCCAGCATCTTCACAAGGTCCTTTGCTGTTGTTCTGAGATTGATTTGCACTTTTCACACCAAAGTAGGTTCATCTCTAAGAGACAGAACGTGTCTCATTCCTGAGCAGTATGATGGCTGTGTGGTCCCATGGTGTTTAGACTTGCAGACTATTGTTTGTACAGATGAACGTGGTACCTTCAGGTATTTGGAAATTGCTCCCAAGGATGAACCAGACTTGTGGAGGTCTACAATTTTTTTCTGAGGTCTTGGCTGATTTCTTTTGATTTTCCCATGATGTCAAGCAAAGAGGCACTGAGTTTGAAGGTAGGCCTTGAAATGCATCCACAGGTACACCTCCAACTGACTCAAATTATGTCAATTAGCCTATCAGAAGCTTCTAAAGCCATGACATAATTTTCTGGAATTTTCCAAGCTGTTTAAAGGCACAGTCAACTGAGTGTATGTAAACGTCTGACCCACTGGAATTGTGATACAGTGATTTACAAGTTTAAAAATCTGTCTGTAAACAATTGTTGGAAAGATTACCTGTGTCATGCACAAAGTGGATGTCCTAACCGACTTGCCAAAATAATAGTTTATTTAACAAGGTCGTGTGTGTGTGTGTGTGTGTGTGTGTGTGTGTGTGTGTGTGTGTGTGTGTGTGTGTGTGTGTGTGTGTGTGTGTGTGCACGTGTGTGTAAATAGAAGCAGTGTGTATAAGGACAAGGGCTTGGTATGGCAACTGCATCACCCGGCGCTACAGAGGGTGCTGCCGACAGTCCAATACATCACTGGGGCCGACCTCCCTGCCATCCAGGACCTGTATATCGGTGTAAAAACACCCAAGCCATAGACTTTTCTCTCTGCTTCTGCACAGCAAGCGGTACTGGAGCATCAATTCTGACACCAACAGGCTACTGAACATCTTCTATCCACAATCCAGAAGATCGCTATATAGCTAACAAAATGGCTAAATGGACTATCTACATTGATCCTTCTATTGTATTTATACTGTTGCACATTCTATACACTTACTCCCTCACTCACTCACACACACCCACACAGACACTCCAGCACACAGACTCACACACACTAAATTTGCTCACACACACATCACACACACACATTCATACTGACTCTTCACACAAGCACACAGACTCACCTGCAATCATCAGAGGCCAAACGCTGCTGCTGCTCTGTTAATCATACATCTTGATGGCTAGTCACCTTACCCATATACATACAGTGCATTTGGAAAGTATTCAGGTCACTTGACGATACAGCCTTATTCTAAAATGGATGAAATTATTATTTTCCCTCATCAACCCGCACACAATACCCCATAATGACAGCAAAAACAGGTTTTTAGAAATGTTTGCATATTTATTCAACATAAAAACCGGAAATATCCCATTTACAGAAGTATTCAGAGCCAGCTCTTTTCAGGTCTCTCCAGAGATGTTCAATCGGGTTCCAGGCACTGGCTGGGACATTCTAGGACATCCAGAGAGTTGTCCCAAAGCCACACCTACATTGTCTTGGCTGTGTTCTTAGGGGCGTTTTCCTTTTGGAAGGTGAACATTTGCCCCAGTAAGAGGTCTTGAGCGCTCTGGAGCAGGTTTTCATTAAGGATCTCCCTGCACTTTTCTCTGTCCATCTTTCCCTCGATCCTGACTAGTCTCCCAGTCCCTGCCGCTGAAAAACATCACCACAGCATGATGCTGCCAACACCATTGTAACGGGTGCGTATCGGTGGCAGGGAAGTCAGGCGCAGGAAAACGAACTTGGTATAAACGGAGTTGTTCAATAAGTGCTCATAAACTCCAAAAACCAAAATATACAAAAAATAATAAAAGTTGGTACAACGCCCGTCGCACACCGACACATGGCTAGCACAACACAAACAATAAACAATCTCCAACAAGGACATGAGGGGAAACAGAGGGTTAAATACACAACATGTAATTGATGAGATTGGAACCGGGCGTGAAGGAAGACAAGACAAAACCAATGGAACCAATCGACCGGAGGTCGTGACAATAAGACCTCAGAAACCTACCCACATCCTGGTTAACTCTCTCCACCTGCCCGTTCTCTCGTGCTGAAAACCTGAGGTAAGGCTGACCGAGACCCTCCAGACCCTCGAAGTGAACTGGGGACCCCGATCAGACACTGTATCATCAGTCACCCCGTAGTGCCGGAAGACGTGTGTAAATAGAACCTCCGCAGTCTGTAGGGCCGTAGGGAGACGACAGGACTTAGAAAAACGATCCACAACAACCAGGATAGTGGTGTTACCCTGTGAAGGAGGAAGATCAGTCAGGAAATCCACCGACAGGTGTGACCATGGCCGTTGTGGAATGGGTAAGGGTTGTAACTTACCTCTGGGTAGGTGTCTAGGAGCCTTGCACTGGGCGCACACCGAGCAGGAGGTAACATAAACCCTCACGTCCTTAGCTAAAGTGGACCAACAGTACTTCCCACTAAGACAGCGCACTGTCCGGCCGATACCAGGATGACCAGAGGGTGACGTATGGGCCCAATAGATTAGCCAGTCGCGGACAGCAGACGGAACATACAGACACCTAGCAGGACACTAAAGGGGAGTGGGCTCTGTACGCAACGCCTGCTCAATGTCCACGTCCAGCTCCCACACTATCGGTGCCACCAGGCAAGAGGCCGGGAGTATGGGAGTGGGATCCATGGGCCGCTCCTCTGTGTCATACAGCCGGGACAATGTGTCTGCCTTAACATTCTGAGAGCCTGGTCAGTAGGAAAAGGTACATACAAAACGGGTGAAAAACATGGCCCACCTTGCCTGGCGAGGGTTCAGTCTCCTCGCCGCCCGGATGTACTCCAGATTGTGGTGGTCAGTCCAGATGAGAAAAGGGTGTTTAGCCCCCTCAAGCCAATGTCTCCACGCCTTCAAGGCCTTGACGACAGCCAACAGCTCCTGGTCCCCCACATCATCGTTTTGCTCCACCGGGCTTAGCTTCTTCGAGAAGAAGGCACAGGGGCGGAGCTTCGGTGGCATACCTGAGCGCTGAGAGAGCACCGCTCCTATCCCAGCCTCGGACGCGTCCACCTCCACCATGAACGCCAAAGAGGGATCCGGATGGGCCAACATGGGACCCGAGGTAAACAGAGCCCTCAGGTGAATAAAAGCCCTGTGCACCTCAGCTGACCACTGCAAGCACACCGCCCCCCCCCTTCAGCAGTGAGGTAATGGGAGCCGCCACTTGACTAAAACCCCGGATTAACCTCCGGTAGGAGTTGGCAAACCACAAGAATGGCTGCACCTCCTTTACCGTGGTGGGAGTCGGGCCAATTATGCACGGCTGCAATGTGGTCACTCTCCATCTCCACCCCTGAAGTGGAAATGCGATACCCTAGGAAGGAGACCGACTGTTGGAAGAACAGTCATTTCTCAGCCTTGACATACAGGTCATGCTCCAACAGGCGGCCAAGCACTCTGCGCACCAGGGACACATGCCAGCGTGTGTAGCGGAGTATATCAAAATGTCATCAATATACCCCACTACACCCTGCCCGTGCAGGTCCCTGAAAATCTTGTCTACAAAGGCTTGGTAGACTGATGGCGCATTCATCAACCTGTACGGCATGATGAGGTACTCATAGTGCACAGAGGTGGTACTGAAAGCCATCTTCCACTCGTCTCCCTCTCGGATACGTACCAGGTTGTAAGCGCTCCTGAGATCTAGTTTGGTGAAGAAGCGTGCCCCGTGCATTGACTCTATCGCTGTGGCTATGAGTGGTAGCGGGTAACTAAACCTCACAGTTATCTGATTCAGACCCCTATAGTCAATATACGGGCGTAGACCTCCCTCCTTCTTCTTCACAAAAAAGAAATTTGAGGAGGCAGGTGAAGTGGAGGACCGAATGTACCCCTGATGCAGGGATTCGGAGACATATGTTTCCAAAGCCTCCGTCTCCAACTGTGAGAGGGGATACACGTGACTCCTGGGAGGTGAGGCGACTACCAGGAGATCTATCGCACAATCGCCCCGTCGATGAGGTGGTAATTGAGTTGCCTTCCTTTTGGAGAAGGCGAGAGCCAAATCGGCATTTTCAGGGGGAATGCTCACGGTGGAGACCTGGTCTGGACTTTCCACCGTACTAGCACCAATGGAGACCCCTAAACACCTACCTGAGCACTCTCGTGACCACCCCGTGAGAGCCCTCTGTGGCCAAGGGGGTTATGACAAGCTAACCAAGGTAGGCCCAGCATCACGGGAAACGTAGGAGAGTCAATAAGGAAGTGACTAATTCTCTCCGTATGACCCCCCATGCCCAATGGCGCGGTGACCTCCCTATTTATCCCTGACCCTAATGGTCGACTATCTAAGGCGTGAACGGGGATGGGCACAACCACGGAAATGATGGGGATCCCTAAACCATAGGCTTAAGCACTATCAATAAAATTCCAGGCCAGCGCCTGAATTGACGAGCGGTTTATGCTGGGAATGCGGGGAAAACTCAAGGAACGTAACAGAAACAAACATATGTGCAACAGAGGGCTCTGGGTGAGGATGGTGCCGGCTCACCCGAGGTGACGCCAGAGCCCCCTGCATGCTGCCTCGATTCCCAGAGGAACCAACCCGGCACCGACCAGCAGTGTGACCTCTGCGGCCACAGATGGTGCATGAGCGGGAGCCCCCTCCAGTCTCCCTGCGCACCGCCCCTCCCAGTTCCATGGGTATCGGAGAGGGGGTGCGGGAGGATGGAACCACGAGACCCCGATCTGAAAGTCTGCGAGTAGCCAGCAGGTTGTCCAGCCGTATGGACAAGTCCACCAGCTGGTCAAACATGAGGGTGGTGTCTCTGCAGGCCAGCTCCCAACGGAGGTCCTCGAGCAGACTGCAGCAATAATGGTAGGTCCACAGACGATGCAATCTCAACCACACTGCACACTGCCCTAACCCATCTGGACAAGAGGAATACCTATGTGAGAATGCTGTTCATCGACTACAGCTCGGCATTCAACACCATAGTACCCTCCAAGCTCGTCATCAAGCTCGAGACCCTGGGTCTCGACCCCGCCCTGTGCAACTGGGTACTGGACTTCCTGACGGGCCGCCCCCAGGTGGTGAGGGTAGGCAACAACATCTCCTCCCCGCTGATCCTCAACACTGGGGCCCCACAAGGGTGCGTTCTGAGCCCTCTCCTGTACTCCCTGTTCACCCACGACTGCGTGGCCATGCACGCCTCCAACTCAATCATCAAGTTTGCGGACGATACAACAGTGGTAGGCTTGATTACCAACAACGACGAGACGGCCTACAGGGAGGAGGTGAGGGCCCTCGGAGTGTGGTGTCAGGAAAACAACCTCACACTCAACGTCAACAAAACTAAGGAGATGATTGTGGACTTCAGGAAACAGCAGAGGGAACACCCCCTATCCACATCGATGGAACAGTAGTGGAGAGGGTAGCAAGTTTTAAGTTCCTCGGCATACACATCACAGACAAACTGAATTGGTCCACTCACACAGACAGCATCGTGAGGAAGGCGCAGCAGCGCCTCTTCAACCTCAGGAGGCTGAAGAAATTCGGCTTGTCACCAAAAGCACTCACAAACTTCTACAGATGCACAATCGAGAGCATCCTGGCGGGCTGTATCACCGCCTGGTATGGCAACTGCACCGCCCTCAACCGTAAGGCTCTCCAGAGGGTAGTGAGGTCTGCACAACGCATCACCGGGGGCAAACTACCTGCCCTCCAGGACACCTACACCACCCGATGCTACAGGAAGGCCATAAAGATCATCAAGGACATCAACCACCCGAGCCACTGCCTGTTCACCCCGCTGTCATCCAGAAGGCGAGGTCAGTACAGGTGCATCAAAGCTGGGACCGAGAGACTGAAAAACAGCTTCTATCTCAAGGCCATCAGACTGTTAAACAGCCACCACTAACATTGAGTGGCTACTGCCAACACACTGTCAATGACACTGACTCTACTCCAGCCACTTTAATCATGGGAATTGATGGGAAATGATGTAAATATATCACTAGCCACTTTAAACAATGCTACCTTATATAATGTTACTTACCCTACATTGTTCATCTCATATGCATACGTTGATACTGTACTCTATATCATCGACTGCATCCTTATGTAATACATGTATCACTAGCCACTTTAACTATGCCACTTGGTTTACATACTTATCTCATATGTATATACTGTACTCGATATCATCTACTGTATCTTGCCTATGCTGCTCTGTACCATCACTCATTCATATATCCTTATGTACATATTCTTTATCCCCTTACACTGTGTATAAGACAGTAGTTTTTTTTTTTTTGGAATTGTTAGTTAGATTACTTGCTTTTTATTACTGCATTGTCGGAACTAGAAGCACAAGCATTTCGCTACACTCGCATTAACATCTGCTAACCATGTGTATGTGACAAATAAAATTTGATTTGATTTGATGGTGGATTGTTCCATCCCGCGCCGGCAGCCAGGGTCCTAAACTCCAGGGCGAACTCCTGGGCTTTCCTCGTCTCCTGCCTCAGATGGTAGAGGCGCTCACCCGCAGCTCTACCCTCGGGCGGGTGATCGAAGACTGCCCGGAAACGGCAGGTGAACTCCTCAAACTGGTCCAACGCCGCATCTCCCTTTCTCCACACAGCGTTGGCCCACTCCAGGGCGGACACCCTCTCACGGTCCGATGGAGCTGGGTGGACGGTGGCCAGATTTAACTGTAACAAGAACCCCTGGAAGTTCGCAGCCCTCCCGTCGTACTCCTGGGGCAAGGAGAGGAGGATCCCACTGGGTTCAGACGGGAAAGGAGCGCTCAGGGGAGACCATGGTTGTTCTGGTGAAGGTGCTGGAAGAACTCCCAACCATGCTTCACCGTAGGGATGGTTGTCCTTCTGGAAGGTTCTCCCATCTCCACAGAGGAACTCTGGAGCTCTATCAGAGTGACCATTGGGTTCTTGGTCACCTCCCTGACCAAGACACTCTCCCGATTGCTCACTTTGGCCGGGCAGCCAGCTCTAGGAAGAGTCTTGGTGGTTCCAAACTTCTTCCATTTAAGAAGGTGTTCTTGGGGACCTTCAATGCTGCAGAAAATGTTTGGTGCCTTTCCCCAGATCTGTGCCTCAATGCAATCCTCTCACGGAGCTCTAAGGACAATTCCTTTGCCCTCATGGCTTGGTTTTTGCTCTGACATGCACTGGCAACTGTGGGACCTTATATAGACAGGTGTGTGCCTTGCCAAATCATGTCCAATCAATTGAATTTACCACAAGTGTACTCCAATCAAGTTGTAGAAACATCTAAAGGATGACAAATGGAAACAGGATGCTCCTGAGCTCAATTTCAAGACTCATAGCAAAGGGCCTGAATACTTATGTAAATAAGTCGTTCCAGTGGTTCTTCCTATAAAAGTTGTGTCATACTGCAGCACACCTTGCAGGCTGCCACAGAATGCTATTGCACGTTATTTCATTGTCAGCCACTGTTGGCATTAATATTAGTTAGTGCTAGTTTGACCTCCAGAGGGCATCTTTGAGAAGCATTTGATAGTCTTCAATATTGTCTGTACTAGAGAATTTAAAACCTTTTTTGTAAGAACATAGTATATGGGAAAAATAAATGCAGCTTAATTCATTTGATTAATGTTATGTGGTTTCTATTCCAAGAAAAAAATGAAAAACAAAACCCTCAAGGTTTTCATTAGGGGAAATATGGCGTTGTACAACTTGATGGTCAGGAGTAGGCTACAGTACTAAGGGCATATCATTTCCATACCCTAATTGTATAATTGTTGTCTAACCAATACCCAAACGGAGATTCAGTGACCAATCCCCGTCATTGTCTCAGAGCAGCGCGAAACAGTGCTGAAATAGTTGACCGCATGCGGGATAGGCTATTCTTGGACATGGCAGAGACATTCTTACTAATTTGTAAATAAAGCCAGTTTGTTATTTAGAATGATTTATTTCTGTTTTTAGAGGGAGAGAAACCAAAAGCCCACCGTCTCCTCATGGGTCTCCCGGTCGCGGACGGCACGGGTATCGAACCAGCATCTGTAGCAAGGCAGTTTGCACTGCGATGCAGTGCCTAGACCGCTGCGCCACTCAGGAGGCCCCATCCACAATGTTTTTAAAGTACCAGGCGGTGTCAGAGGATGGCCCTAAGTATTACACAAAGTATCTGTTGTCCTGCTAATAGCCCATAATGGTGCTGTACAACGTGACCGGTCAGGAGTAGGCTACAGAAAGATCATTTTTGGGTTAGAGCAAGCAAGAAAGCCATTTCACTGTACTAATGCACATGACATTAAAACTTGAAACTTGAAATGGTGGTGATACGGCAGACAATATTTCCCTTGCTTTCCCTCCTCTTCTCTTTCCCCTGTTTTTCTCATGCTTTTCTCTCTGGGTTAGAAAGTGGCTTATGTCAGATGAGGACACACACACACACACACACACACACACACACACACACACACACACACACACACACTCATCTGGTTGTGTCAGTGTTAGCATTACAATGTATTTCTAGTATGTCCACTACATGTGTTCACATCCTCTATAGACACACAGGCCTTTCATCTGACACTGTCCTCCTCCCACTCTCTCTTTCTTGTTCTATCTATCTCCCTCTCTCTTTGTCTCTGTCTCTCTCTTCCTCTCTCTCTGGTTCTCCCACTCTATCCCTCTCTCTCTCTTGTTCTCTCACTCTATTCCTCTCTCTCTCTCTCTCTCTCTCTCTCTCTCTCTCTCTCTCTCTTCCTCCCTCTTCCTCCCTCGCTTGCTCGCTCCCTCCCTCCCTGTCTCTCTCTCTCTCTCTCTCTCCCTCCCTCTGTCTCTCTCACTCTGTCAGCTGTGTTTCTGGATCAATGGAGCAGTGATCTCCTCTCATGTCCTTTCAAACATCGCAGGACTCTTATTACACCAATTTGATCACACTCGTTATTCCCTGTTCCCTCTTTTTCGTCTCCTCTCCTTTTCTGTTCCCCCTAGCCAGGCTTTGGGCAAGCACGCCCCCCTCTTCGCTCTCCACAGTCATGACTGTCCACGAGAATCCAAATAGGTCAGATCAGGTTTGCAATGAATAACTTCAATCAAACCCCCTCTCACCCTAGAGAGGGGTGTGGTGGGGGACTAATGGGGTTTAGCAACTCACGCCCTGTTGTAAATTAAGGGAGAAGATCCAGGTTGCACTCTCAAGATTCACCAAAGGAATGTCCATTGTTTAAATAAACCCTTTCCTTCTGAAACTATAAACTCTAACTCACCTCCCAGACAATCACTGGTACGGCTGATTAGCTGTCCTAAATGAAGTATCTTCGAAAGCGAATTTAAGTAGGACCATCCTGGTACTCTGCTCAAACCATTGTATTACTCTACTCTCATCACCCCAATGGGGAACCATCGATACGGCTGGCTAGAATATCTTCAAAGAAGCATCTTCAAAAAAGAATTAAACTTTGTAGTTCTGTTCAGGATACCGGACAACAATAGAAGAGTTGTTGGAACCATTTCGGACAATCAGAGCTTTCCAAGGCACCCCTGTTCACCGACACATCCCTGGTGAACTAAGGCATTTCACAGAAATACATTCATGATTTCTAACTTCGTATGCAAGGTATATGGTTACTGTAGGTGAGACTAGTTTCTGAAAGTACCAATGTTAAGTGTCTCTGTCTCTCTCCATCCCCATCTCTTCTTTAACAAGCAGTCGTGTCCACCAGGGACCTGTTTTCAGTGTATTACTGAAAACATTGTCTCCAGTCAATAACTGGTGCAAAGTGTGTATGTTTATCCTGTTTTCCCATTTAATTAGCTGGTAAATAAATAATTTAACCAATTTGTGCAGTACTGAATCATATGTAAGGCTAGGGGTTTTGCAGATGCAAGGAGGTTATGACTGTTCAGAATGGTGATATTATACGAGGTTATGATTAATAAGTTGACTGTTTATTGATAGGTAAAGACCTTTTCGAGTTAAATTCGGTAGATGTTAACAGCTCTCGTGGTGCCCGAGATAAGAACAAGTTCATTGTTACCTGATTAATATAATCAGGTAACAATTAAACATAGTTAGTTAATTAGATAAATAACTGTCTTCAAATTCATGTAAGAGTCAAGTCACAACAACTCACACATGTGCAAACACACACTCACATACACCCTCCCCCCCAAACACACACACACAGATCATAGAGTTAAGGGGGTGCAAAGTGATGTTCTTCCGCTGGACATATATTGCTCCATGAGGTGCAGGAGAGGAACTGAATGGAAATCAGAAATTCTAGACCTTCGACTGTGTATGTGTGTGCGTGTGTGTGCGCGTGTGTGCGTGCGTGTGCGCGTGTGTGTGTGTGTGTGTGTGCGCGCGTGTGTGTGTGCCTGTATGTGTGTGTGTGTGCGCGCGTGTGTGTGTGCGTGTATGTGTGTGCGCGTGTGCTTGTGTGCGTGTTGTGTGTGTGTGCGTGTGTGTCAGAGTGTGTGTGTCAGAGTGTGTGTGTTTATCCCTAATTGATTTGTTAGAATGGGACCTGATTGTGCATACTGATAAATGCCAGAGCTCATCAGATACTAACAAGAGAACTACTCACACACACACCCCTGCTCCCTGGCGCCACAGTAGTCACACCCCAACAAAAAGTATGAGTCTGGAAAGTTATTCCGAAAAAAAATTCAAGTTCAAAACAAAGGCATGAGGAAGTATAAATTTTAAATACCACACTTCCCCACCCCTCTCTCTCCCCCTTTCTCTCCCATCTCTCCCCCTCTCTCTCCCTCTTTCTCCCTCTCTCTCCCCTTGGCAGATCTTTAGACTTCTGTTAGGTGAACTGAAGCCTTGTCTCAATCTGTCCTTGTTATATCAAAGAACAGAAGAGGCTGAGAGCTTACAGATGGAGGGGAACATAAAAGTGCATAGTTTAAAATGATTAGTGACACCTCTGATTTACCTGAGAGTGGAGCGGAGACAAAGGCACAGAGCCGCATGTCTTTCTCTCTCTGTCGGTTGAGGGTAACCAGTGGTTAGAATAAACCGCTCTGTCAACTAGATACAGACTCTGGAGGAAACTAGGGTCTGGGATACACAGAAAACACACACACATAAGGTCATAGACACACACACACACACTCACCCAAGCAGCAGCCCTTCAAATACATACAAAACACACAGACATGCATGCATGATCTTTGTCCAAGACTTCCAACCCAAACGGATCTATGTGGTTCAGTCAAACACAATACGTTATACTCTGAGCAAAATGCCAAACTGGGATTCTACGCCTTTATTTGGCCATATAAGCTGATCAGGAGAACATTATCAAGTACATCCGCAACCTGTTGAGTATTGTAGCCAAGCCAGTAATGACGCCTGGCACGTTGTACTGTAGGAAAAGGGGTTATTGTGGCACTAGTTGTTCTATACACATGCAGTTAGATTCCTGGTTATGACCAGTCATCGGGCTGACTAGATAGCAGCTATAACATTGGGCTGTGGGCCCAGGCTCAATGTCCTCCCATACGCTACTCATCACCATCACCACGGTTATGGGCTTGGCCACAACTAGAGAGCCGGGGCAGATGGGTAATATGCTTAACGTTGCGTCCAAAATGGTTCCCTTTAAAGTGCACTGTAGTGATCTAGGTCTGGCTGAAAGGAGGGTGCTACGCAGGGCCACAGGATCTGAAAATGTAAGATGACGTAGGTGAAGATAGATACGATGTTGCCAACCAAGTGTTTGCTTTCAACAGTTTGGTCTTCTGCATCAGTCCAGATGAAGGGAAGAGGAAAGGAGAGCCTTTCGACTACAACAGTGTGCCCTACTGAACACGACCCAGATACTGCAGACACTCATTCTTTTATTTGTATCTCTCGCTCTCTTTCTCTTTTTACATATTTCTTTCTTCTTTCCATTCTGTGTCTTTGCCGTAATGTGCCGTGCATGATGTAAATTAGGTCTGAAACTCATTTTGGGGTGCTGACGTGAGTGATGTGCTTGACCCCGATACACAAACACACACACATACCCTCCACCCCGCCCTGCCCCTTCACCAGGGAACAGGCGGTCGGGTTAAGTCATCTCCTTTGTCTTGTTTTGTTGTTTTGTTGTTTTTTCTCTCCCCCCTTTTTTTGTGTGGTCTGTGCTGTTTCCTGTCTTCCTAAGTGACAGATGAGTCCCCAGGGTGTCTCTCCCTCTCTCCATAATCCTCTGTTCCACCGGCCATATTGACACACGTCGTTCCCATCCATCAACACATTAGACCAATGCCTCGCCACCGAATCATTTTAATAACACACACACAGTCACACCGACACACACACACACACCGAGACATGCATGCATGAGCATACACAGATGCACGCTTGTACGCAGACACACACACACACACACACATCACACACACACAAATCACTTTATTCACATACAGACGTGATTACTAAATGGCCCTCTCACCACATCCCATCCCCACCAATAAAAAAACTTTTAATCTCGGTTATCTATTAGCTAGCATTTTGTTTTCTTTTTTGATTTTGTTGTACAGCCTTTATCCTTATGTCCAATATGTCTGCTTGGTATTATGATGAATTGTTCCATCAGTTGGTCTGGTGTGTGTGATCACTAAACAGTGATTTGAGTGTGGGTCGTAGTGTAGTGGGTGATGAGTGGACGGCTATGTGTTGGTGTTGATTGAACAAGGGTCTTGTGGAGGAGCTTGTTGGAGAGAGGGTCACACACACACACACACACACACACACACACACACACACACACACACACACACACACACACACACACACACACATACAATCACTCTCTCTCCCACACACATAACACACACACACTCACACACACTGTGGGTAGTGTAGCCTCTCTTAGAGTGTGATTTGGACTGGAGTGTCCAGTCAAGTGCAGCTCCAAACAGACAAAATGTTTTCCCTCCAGACCGTGAGGATGTTCCAGCGTCTGTCTGCTCGTTGGTCATAAGTGGAGAGTTAAACTGTTGCCTGAAGAGGATCACAATGCACAGGCACTGTTAATAATGAGGATAGGTGAAGTGTGTGTGTGTGTGTGTGTGTGTGTGTGTGTGTGTGTGTGTGTGTGTGTGTGTGTGTGTGTGTGTGTGTGTGTGTGTGTGTGTGTGTGTGTGTGTGTGTGTGTGTGTTTGTGTTTGTGTGTGTGTGTGTGTGTCTTCGTAGAAAGGGGTGTCAGTAGGGGCTTGTATATCTGAAACAAGACTCTAGCATTTTTCTCCATTTCTCCCTCTCTCTCTCTCATTTCAGAGCACGGCCTCTCTCTTTCTCATTTCAGAGCACGGCCTCTCTCTTTCTCTGTTTCCGTAAGGTTCTTTGTGAGAACAGCCTTTGTTGTAGATCAGAGTGGGAGCCCTGACTCCTACAACTCTCTGAATGATAATGCCTTATAGAG
>NC_056436.1:36858141-36875641 GCF_018296145.1 Oncorhynchus tshawytscha | reverse complement strand
GTTATAAATTAATTACTGCTACTCTATTATTACATACATTATAATTATAGCATCACTATTTGCATACATTCAGGACGCGTTGTATTATGGCCCATCGCTTTCTCATTGCTATGCAGAATTAGCACCTCCTGCCACACACACACACACACACACGCATGCACACACACCTTCCTGTGTCTGTGTGTGTGTGTCCTTCCATCTTTACTACTTGGACAATTATAGATGGGTCGGACAGTAGAGCGTGTGTGTGTGTGTGGACAGTAAAAGATCAGTAGTGCTGTGACCATCGCTCAAAGCCCTCTCTGTCTGTGGCCCTAACAGAGAGAACATGTGTCAAACACACCCCCACCCACACTGCTATATCAATCACCCCCCGCACACTCACGCACACACACACACACTTACCCCTGTGCTCTTTCCCTACATATACACACGCGCACACACACCCAAAAACAGACACACACACTCACAACCACACACACTACTCCCTTGTGACTTTGAGAGAGGCGTTGTATTACCAAGAGTGTGTGATGCCATGATGGTTATTACCAGAGATAAGACCTTTATAGTCCGTCAGGGTTTAGCGGTGAAACGACACAACGCTGCGTTCAAGACTCTCAACGCCCGAGTCAGCGCCCAGCCACCGCCAGAGAGGATTATGGGAGACGCTGTGTTTTAGTGTCTACTGGCAGTGCTAATAAACCGTCCCTCACATCTCATCACCACACACACACACACACACACACACTTACACACATCTCATCACCACACACACACACACACACACATACACACATCTCATCACCACACACACACATCTCACACCACACACACATCTCATCACCACACACACACACGCACACACACACACACACACACACACACACACACACACACACACACACACACACACACACACACACACACACACACACACACACACACACACACACATCTCCTCATTGGAGCCCATCAGGGTGAAATAGTGGTTGGGAATCCCACACTAAATTAACAAATGCAAAGAATCGAGGAGATTCTTCAAAATAATGTGGCTGAGAGAGAGAGAGAGAGTGATGACGGAGGGATGGAGGAGGGGTAGAGGACAGGCAAGGTGACAGACGAGGGGAAGACAGGATAACAATGGACCATATTTCCTTTGAATCTCTCTCTCTGGAAGGGTCCATGTCTGCTCTTGGGCTATATTGTATCTTTATGTTTTTAAATAGGCATTGCTTTTTATACTTGTCGCCGATTTAGAAATGGCCTCGGAGATTGTTCCCATCTCTTCTTTCTAAAGGCTCCGTAAGGGTTTGTCCCATATACTGCTTACGTACAGGACAGAGACACTCGCACACACTCGCACACACACACACACACACACACACACACACACACACACACACACACACAAACACACACACACACGCCTACTACACAGGAGCCTATTCCCACTGCTAGTTATAGCCACTGTGTCAATGTTAGATGCTTGTACTTGTAGCCCAAAGTGGAAGGCAGCGTTTAATGGAGAGTCTCATTCAACAGGAGTACAAGGCACTAATGGAGGGAGAAGTTTATTAAACTTCCAGATGATATCCTTACAATTAAAGAGAACGGAGAAAATAATTTAAATCAAACCACATATTTATATTTTTATACTGTACCAATTCAATAATTGGTATATACATTGAATTGGTATGCAGAGAACAATATAAAGACATTTATAAGAAAACAGAAAGCACACGCAGCTGATAGGAGTCACTGATGAGCACAGACACTCCAAAGGAACATAACCTACGTAAATCACATAGAATAGAACTGAAGCAAGTATGATTTGGAGTGAACTTCAAGTATGATTTGGAGTGAACTTCAAGTATGATTTGGAGTGATGAATGAATGGGACATACTGTGTATATAGTTTTGTTGAAGGGATATACTGTATGTATAGTTTTGGACAATAGTTAGGTGAAGCACCTCATTGTCCTTAAACCTCTCAGTAGTTTTTGTCTACTAAATAATGTGGAGTGTCATTACTTTCTTTCTCTGTCTTTCCGTGGAGACACACGGGTGCACACACACACACACACACACACACACACACACACACACACACACACACACACACACACACACACACACACACACACATACACACACGCACGCACACGCACGCACGCACACACACACACACACACACACACACACATACACACACACGCACACACATGCACACACACACACACACACACACACACACACACACACACACACACACACACACACACACACACACAGTCCTTTCTTCTCTCTTACTGAGTGTATTCACGAGGGTATCCAGTTTAACATTTTTAGGTCCATCTTTCTAATGTTCATTTCATCCATGAATTCTTTCTTCTTGGACCTGACAGCTAGTCCTGTGAACATAAACTTTGGACCTGACAGCTAGTCCTGTGAACATAAACTTTGGACCTGACAGCTAGTCCTGTGAACATACACTTTGGACCTGACAGCTAGTCCTGTGAACATACACTTTGGACCTGACAGCTAGTTCTGTGAACATAAACTTTGGACCTGACAGCTAGTCCTGTGAACATACACTTTGGACCTGACAGCTAGTCCTGTGAACATAAACTTTAGACCTGACAGCTAGTCCTGTGAACATAAACTTTGGACCTGACAGCTAGTCCTGTGAACATAAACTTTGGACCTGACAGCTAGTCCTGTGAACATACACTTTGGACCTGACAGCTAGTCCTGTGAACATAAACTTTGGACCTGACAGCTTGTCCTGTGAACATAAACTTTGGACCTGACAGCTAGTCCTGTGAACATAAACTTTGGACCTGACAGCTAGTCCTGTGAACATAAACTTTGGACCTGACAGCTAGTCCTGTGAACATACACTTTGGACCTGACAGCTAGTCCTGTGAACATAAACTTTGGACCTGACAGCTAGTCCTGTGAACATAAACTTTGGACCTGACAGCTAGTCCTGTGAACATAAACTTTGGACCTGACAGCTAGTCCTGTGAACATACACTTTGGACCTGACAGCTAGTCCTGTGAACATACACTTTGGACCTGACAGCTAGTCCTGTGAACATAAACTTTGGACCTGACAGCTAGTCCTGTGAACATACACTTTGGACCTGACAGCTAGTCCTGTGAACATAAACTTTAGACCTGACAGCTAGTCCTGTGAACATAAACTTTGGACCTGACAGCTAGTCCTGTGAACATACACTTTGGACCTGACAGCTAGTCCTGTGAACATAAACTTTAGACCTGACAGCTAGTCCTGTGAACATACACTTTGCCATGTTCCACGGCTCCTTTCTTTGTCTCTTCTCATGTTCCCAGCTAAGGAATCTGTGACTTTATGTGTGTGCGTGTGTGTGTGTGTGTATTTTGACCTAATAAAAGTTGCTTAGCTAAAACATGACTACCGTAAGCCAAGAAAATGATATCATGAGTCTGTATGTAATCAAGATCTGCGTTTGAATTGCAGACATGCCGACCTTACCACAGGCGATTTCATTGAAAGGAGTATTATTCATATCCATACTCAGGTATTGAATTGAACTATTTCATATTCATCTACATATGTGTGTGTATCTGTGACCCTGTGTCTGCCGATATCCCTTATATACTGTGTATGTTTAAGTCACTGCAGTAATTCTAATGCAACCGTGCCAGAATTACTGCAGAGCAGATACAGTATATGCCTCCTGTATTCCCTAAAGATCTTTTTATCATTATGCGACAGATTACTGAAAATGAATTGAATACATTTCTACAGGGACCGAGCATACAGTCTTAACTTCCCTCCGACTGTAAACCCTGTAATTTGTCCTCTTTAACATCAGCCAGCCTGCTCACCTTCAAAAGCCTCATCATCTCCTTCCACAGACCTCTGCTATGCTAAAAATAATCCCCCCGTCTCCCTCTTCCTATTCCTGCCCCCTCCCAGCCTTGTCACTTGATTTTGTTATTACTATGCTAACCAAATCCTTATAAATGTGATTTAAGGCTTGGCGGCGCGCGCTCTTGTTTAGCCTTCTGCTGTGGCGATTTACGGCGCGAGGGAAAGAGAGAGGGAGAGAAGGAGGGAAAGGGGGGAGAGGAGGGGAAGGCCCCTCTAAGTATTCCTAACGTCCTGCCACTACATCTGTTCAGCAGAGGCTGATTGGGGTAGAGTGGTGTTATTGCAGTGTGTTCTAGCCTGCACCCGGAGAGCAGTAAAGCATCAATAAAATAAAAAGCACCTGCATCTTAAATGAAATTTCAATTGAAAAACTTAACAGCCCTTCAAATTGCAGAATTTAACACAGACCAGTAAAGCCTAAATAACAGTCTGTGCTGCTAGGAGAGAAGGAGAGGGTGGCTGGAGAGTGGAGGGAGTGGGGGTTACATGGCTGGGGAGTGGAGGGAGTGGGGGTTACATGGCTGGGGAGTGGAGGGAGTGGGGGGTTACATGGCTGGGGAGTGGAGGGAGTGGGGGGTTACATGGCTGGGGAGTGGAGGGAGTGGGGGGTTACATGGCTGGGGAGTGGAGGGAGTGGGGGGTTACATGGCTGGGGAGTGGAGGGAGTGGGGGGTTACATGGCTGGGGAGTGGAGGGAGGGGTGGGGGGGGGGTTACATGGCTGGGGAGTGGAGGGAGGGGGGGTTACATGGCTGGGGGAGGGAGTGGGGGTGGGGGGTGGGGTTTACATGGCTGGGGAGTGGAGGGAGTGGGGGGTTACATGGCTGGGGAGTGGAGGGAGTGGGGGGTTACATGGCTGGGGAGTGGAGGGAGTGAGGGGGGGGGGTTACATGGCTGGGGAGTGGAGGGGAGGGAGTGGGGGTTACATGGCTGGGGAGTGGAGGGGGGGGGGTTATGGCTGAGGAGTGGAGGGAGTGGAGGGGGGTTACATGGCTGGGGAGTGGAGGGAGTGGGGGTTACATGGCTGGGGAGTGGAGGGAGTGGGGGGTTAAATGGCTGGGGAGTGGAGGGAGTGTGGGGGGGGGGGGGGTTACATGGCTGGGGAGTGGAGGGAGTGGGGGAGTACAGGGGGAGTGGAGGAGTGGGGGGTTACATGGCTGGGGAGTGGAGGGAGTGGGGGGTTACATGGCTGGGGAGTGGAGGGAGTGGGGGGTTACATGGCTGGGGAGTGGAGGGAGTGGGGGGGGTTACATGGCTGGGGAGTGGAGGGAGTGGGGGGGGGGTTACATGGCTGGGGAGTGGAGGGAGTGGGGGGTTACATGGCTGGGGAGTGGAGGGAGGGGGGGTTACATGGCTGGGGAGTGGAGGGAGTGGGGGGTTACATGGCTGGGGAGTGGAGGGAGTGGGGGGGGTTACATGGCTGGGGAGTGGAGGGAGTGGGGGGGGTTACATGGCTGGGGAGTGGAGGGAGTGGGGGGGGGGATTACATGGCTGGGGAGTGGAGGGAGTGGGGGGTTACATGGCTGGGGAGTGGAGGGAGTGGGGGTGGGGGGAGTGGGGGAGTTACATGGCTGGGGAGTGGAGGGAGTGGGGGGGGTTACATGGCTGGGGAGTGGAGGGAGTGGGGGGTTACATGGCTGGGGAGTGGAGGGAGGGGGGGGGTGGGGGGAGTGGAGGGAGGGGGGGGGGGGGGGGTTACATGGCTGGGGAGTGGAGGGAGTGGGGGGGGTTACATGGCTGGGGAGTGGAGGGAGTGGGGGGTTACATGGCTGGGGAGTGGAGGGAGTGGGGGAGTTACATGGCTGGGGAGTGGAGGGAGTGGGGGGGGTTACATGGCTGGGGAGTGGAGGGAGTGGGAGGGGGTTACATGGCTGGGGAGTGGAGGGAGTGGGGGGTTACATGGCTGGGGAGTGGAGGGAGTGGGGGGTTACATGGCTGGGGAGTGGAGGGAGTGGGGGGTTACATGGCTGGGGAGTGGAGGGAGTGGGGGGTTACATGGCTGGGGAGTGGAGGGAGGGGGTTACATGGCTCGGGAGTGGAGGGAGAGGGGGTTACATGGCTGGGGAGTGGAGGGAGTGGGGGTGGGGGGGTTACATGGCTGGGGAGAGGCTGGGGAGAGGGTGTTGGGGGTTACATGGCTGGGGAGTGGAGGGAAAGGAGGTGGGCATTATATGGCTAGGGAGAGGGTGGGGGTGGGGGTTACATGGCTGAGGAGAGGGTGGTGGGGGTTACATGGCTGAGGAGAGGGTGGTGGGGGTTACATGGCTGGGGAGTGGAGGGAAAGGGGGGTGGGGGTTACATGGCTGAGGAGTGGAGCGAGTGGGGGATGAGGGTTACATGGCTGGGGAGTGTGTGTGTCTGTGTGGGTGTGTATGCGTGCTTATGTGTGTGCTCATGCATTTGGGTGTGTGAGGGGGAGTGTTCAAATTCAAGGTGATTTCATTGTCTCGTGCAAAAATGATTTACAATTAAGGCCTCTAAATAGTCTTTGCAAGTTTGCAATGGAGCCCATAGACAGGCAGACAGCCAGGCAAGCAAGGAAGCAGACGGGCAGACATGCAGACAAGGCAGAGACAGTCAAACTGGCAGACAGACAGCCAGAATGACAGACAGGTGGACAGACAGACAGTCAGAGACAGGCCGATCGGGCCTCCTTGCTTATTCCCAGCGTCTCCTGGACCTTTGTGGTAATTGAATCAGGGAGAGTGCTGAGTGGAGCAAGCATAAAAAGCTGTTAACCCAAAGGTCAACGCTGTGCATTGTTTATTTATCAGGGCTAGGAGGGAGCCCTGCACCGCTCAGCCACACAGCCACAGCCCTGAAACACAGACACAATGCACTGCCTGGGAAAACATCCCCCTGCTATGCTGGAACGTGCACACAGACTGGGAACACACACCGACACACACACAGATTTAGAGTTTATATACACACACACTGAAAACATCGACACACAGTCAGTCAGTCAAACACATGCACAGACAAGGGCTGGAATCACAAATCTAAGTCACAGGATGGAGGAAGGGGGAAGGGGTGATGGTGGAGAGTAAGTGGGGATGAGAGAGTGTAAGAGGGGAGGAAAGGGGGAGGAGGGAGGAAGGAGAGAGTGTAAGAGGGGAGGAAAGGGGGAAGAAGGAGAGAGTGTAAGAGGGGAGGAAAGGGGGAGGAAGGGGAGAGTGTAAGAGGGGAGGTAAGGGGAGGAAGGAGAGAGTGTAAGAGGGGAGGAAAGGGGGAGCAAGGAGAGAGTGTAAGAGGGGAGGAAAGGGGGAGGAAGGAGAGAGTGTAAGAGGGGAGGAAAGGGGGAGGAGTGAGAGAGTGTAAGAGGGGAGGAAAGGGGGAAGAGGGAGCAAGGTAATGTGATATCTTAAAACCACCCAGGCCGCTCGATCACCAGGGGTTTATTTTGTTTTGTTTATGTGTGTGTATGTGCCTATGTTGTGTGTGTGTGTGTGTGTGTGTGTGTGTGTGTGTGTGTGTGTGTGTGTGTGTGTGTGTGTGTGTGTGTGTGTGTGTGTGTGTGTGTGTGTGTGTGTGAGATATTTGTTATGAATGCCTTGCTGTATATGACTCATGTCTAGAGCCTGAGTTGTGCAATGGCTTATTTGGTGGTGTGATATAGGTGGAGTGATATAGGTGGTGTGACACAGATGGTGTGATACCTGTGGTGTGATACCTGTGGTATGATAAAGGTGGTGTGATACCTGTGGTGTGATATAGGTGGTGTGATAAAGGTGGTGTAATAAAGGTGGTGTGATACCTGTGGTGTGATACCTGTGGTGTGATAAAGGTGGGGGTAGGTTTATGACAGTCATAAATACCTCTTTCCCCCTTTTTCCTATCTCTACCCTACTGAGGTTACATTTGCAAAACCCTTGGTTAACATAGAGATTCTGGGAACATCAGAAGGTGGGGGTAAATGAACTATATTCTGGTAATCTGACCAATTGAACATATGCTGTGGTACTTAATGAAGATGACGTCAGTTCGGTTGTCATGTGAGACATTCTCATCAATGGTAAGATGACAAACTCTACAGTGGGAAGTCTACACATCAGGGTTATCGGATTCACATGGAATTGTTGTTCAATTTAAATGTTTGAATATGAAATTATTCGTGATGGGATGAAATGTGATTTTAGCTTCTAAAATGTGAGATTTTGGTTTTCATAAGGTAGGGCTCTGCTCAATCAGTGGCCTGCCCCTGTGAAGGGACATGGGCTATAAAACTTTTCAAACACGCCTTCTTCTCCCTTCCTATATAAAGCCTTGATGACAATATAACCTCCTGTTCCGAGGATGTGAGGACGACGGTCCGATGTCAGAATGGTTCAGATAATAACTACAGAACGAAGCCAACATCAGCGTGAACTTGGTTACGAATAGTATGAACTTTGAACTCTTATTCACTATAGAAGTGATACCTCCTAGCCGTTGAGTTAGCAACAGCAGCTGTAAACGAGGGTTAGGAAAGAACAGGCAGAGTATCCCGTCTATCACACAACGACGTTACTACAACGTATCCAATTGACAACCAGAGACATTCTTCAAAGGACAAAGGACTCGGTTTGGCAACACGGCCATTCTACCACCAACCTACTGAAGCGCAGCTCAGAGTAAACATTTATTGCATTTTCCTTTTCCAAATGGGCGGTAATTTAGGATGCATAAGATATTGTATTTACGATAGCACAGCTTCGCTCTTTGTTCCTCAGTCTTCCAGCTCTTTCACTCAAACCCAGCCCCTTTTCTTTTGTGTAACAAGCTATCATATCTGTTCCGCCCGCTAGGTACGTTTTCCTTTATGACGTAATTTGTAATCAAGTTATGACTGAATTATGTGTATGTGTAATTCTGTGTGATTAGTTAGGTATTTAGTAAATAAATAATTAAACCCAATTTTGTATTGACGATTCAACTTGTTAGCCAGGGTTTGTGCAGATAACCAAGAATTTACAACTTTAAGATGACGATTAACATTGACTGCTATTGATGTAAAATATTACTAGGTCTTTAAGAGTTTATTCGGACGATAACAGCAACTATAAATATTATTTCGTGGTGCCCCGACTCTCTAGTTAATTACATTTACATGATTAGCTCAATCAGGTAATATTAATTTGTTGACATTGAGTGGGAGGTCATTTTCCTAACACCAGACTCTGAGGGCCCTCACCTCCTCCCTGTAGGCTATCTCGTCATTGTTAGTAATCAAGCCTACCACAGTAGTGTCGTCTGCAAACTTGATGAATGAGTTGGAGGCGTGCAATGCAATGGCCACGCAGTCATGGGTGAACAGGGAGAACAGGAGAGGGCTGAGAACGCACCCTTGTGGGGCCCCAGTGTTGAGCATCAGTGGGGTGGAGATGTTGTTTCTTACCCTCACCACCTGGGGGCGTCCCATCAGGAAGTCCAGGACCCAGTTGCACAGGGCGGGGTCGAGACCCAGGGTCTCGAGCTTGATGACGAGTTTGGAGGGTATTATGTTGTTAAATGCTGAGCTGTAGTCGATGAACAGCATTCTTACATAGGTATTCCTCTTGAACAGATGGGTTAGGGGAGTATGCAGTGTGATTGCGATTGCAGCGTCTGTGGACCTATTGGGGCGGTAGGCAAATTGGAGTGGGTCTAGGGTGTCAGGTAGGGTGGAGGTGATATGGTCCTTGACTAGTCTCTCAAAGCACTTCATGATGACGGAAGTGAGTGCTATGGGGCGATAGTCATTTAGCTCAGTTACCTTAGCTTTCTTGGCAATAGGAAAAATGGTGGCCCTCTTGAAGCATGTGGGAACAGCTGACTGGGATAAGGATGGATTGAATATGTCCGTAAATACACCAGCCAGCTGGTCAGCGCATGCTCTGAGGACGCGGCTAGGGATGTCGTCTGGGCCGGCAGCCTTGCGAGGGTTAACACACTTAAATGTTTTACTCACGTTTGCTGCAGTGAAGGAGAGACCGCAAGTTTTGGTAGCGGGCCATGTCGGTGGCACTGTAATGTCCTTAAAGCGAGCAAAGAAGTTGTTTAGTTTGTCTGGGAGCAAGACATTGTGGTCCATGACGGGGCTGGTTTTCCGTGATTGACTGTAGACCCTGCCGCATACCTCTCGTGTCTGAGCCGTTTAATTGCACCTCTACTTTGTCTCTATACTGACGCTTAGCTTGCTTGATTGCCTTGTGGAGGAAATAGCCACACTGTTTGTATTCGGTCATGTTTCCGGTCGCCTTGCCCTGATTAAAAGCAGTGGTTTGTGCTGCCATCAATCCACGGTTTCTAGTTGGGTAAGGTTTTAATAGTCGCTGTGGATACAACATCACCGATGCACTTGCTAATAAACTCGCTCACCGAATCAGCATATTCATCCATATCATTGTCCAATGCTATGCGGAACATATCCCAGTCCACGTGATCGAAGCAATCTTGAAGCATGGAATCCGATTGGTCGGACCAGCCTTGAACAGACCTGAGCACGGGCGTTTCCTGTTTTAGTTTCTGTCTATAGGCTGGGAGTAACAGAATGGAGTCATGGTCAGATTTTCCGAAAGGAGGGCGGGGGAGGGCTTTGTATGTGTCGCAGAAGTTAGAGTAACAATGTTCCAGGGTTTTGCCAGCCCGGGACACACATTCGATATGCTGATAACATTTAGGGAGCCTTGTTTTCAGTTTAGCCTTGTTAAAATCCCCAGCTACAATAAATGCAGCCTCAGGATATGTGGTTTCCAGTTTACATAGAATCCAATGATGTTCTTTCAGGGCCGTCGATGTGTCTGCTTGGGGGGGATAAACACGACTGTGATTATAATCGATGAGAATTCTTTTGGTAGATAATGCATCAGCATTTGATTGTAAGGCATTCTAGGTCTTTTGTGAACAAAAGGACTTGAGTTCCTGTATGTTGTTATGATCACACCATGTCTCGTGTCCTTTTTAATGTCATGTAAGACTTAAGATTTCCTGGGGTAACAATGTAAGAAATAATACATAAAAAAACGAAATACTGCATAGTTTCCTTGGAACGCAAGTCGGCCATCTCAGTCGGCACCGGAAGTATCTCACAGCTGTAGTCACTGCCAAAGGTGCTACAACAAGTATTAACTCAGGGGTGTGAACAATTATGTAAATTAGATATTTCTGTATTTATTTTTTAAATACATTTTGTAAAAATGTCTAAAAACATGTTGTCATGGTGGGGTATCCATTTTGAATTCAGGCTGTAACAAAATAAAATGTGGAGTAAGTCAAGGGGTATGAATGCTTTCTGAAGCCACTGTAGAATGTTTACTTGTTCAGTATGTGTTGTTCTTTAAGATTTGAGATTATTCCTTACAGAGTCAAGTATATTTGTTCAGGCCTTTAATTGTTCATTGACAAGCACCATTATTTTTTGCGTTCGATAATTCTAATGTTATAATTTCTAATAGCAACTGTATCCACTGGCGTATTGGGAGAGAGTGAGGTGATTGCCATCGAAGAGCCAACATCTTTTTTTTTTTTGTGGCAGTGCTTGCCTGCCGGTAGAAATCTTCTCTGATTTGATTGAGAGATTCAAAGAGCTATCATTTTCAGTTTTAACGTAAATCTGCATGAAAATCTATGGCAGGAATTGAAAATCGTTGTCTAGCAATGATCAACAACCAATTTGACAGATCTTGAATATTTTTTTAAAGAATATTGGATAAATATTGTACAATCCAGGTGTGGAAAGCTCTTAGAGACTTACCCAGATGACTCACAGCTGTACTCGCTGCCAAATGTGATTCTAACATCTATTGACACAGGTGTTTGAGTACTTATGCAAATTACATATTTCTGTATTTGATTTTCAATACATTTGAAAAAAACATTATGGGCTATTGTGTGTAGATGTGTGAGAGTAATCAATTTTGAATTCTGGCAGTAACACAACAAAATGTGGAATAAGTCAAGGTGTGGTAAGGGTTAGTGCTGGGTGAGGGTGAGCTAAGGTGAGGTTGAGGCTACCTCCCCCTCTCTCCTTCTCTCCTCCCTCTGGTCCCGGTGACAACTGGGGGAGCCGTTAGCCGTTAGTAGTTAGCAATGCAGCATGCTCCGAGCACGCTCAATCACCTTGATCCACTTGCCCTTGCTGGAGCGCCATTATCCTGCTACCGTGTGTGTGTGTGTGTGTGTGTGTGTGTGTGTGTGTGTGTGTGTGTGTGTGTGTGTGTGTGTGTGTGTGTGTGTGTGTGTGTGTGTGTGTGTGTGTGTGTGTGACCATTACCCTGGTACAGTGAAATGTAAATGGGGGATGAAAACATTACCTTGAAATGAGCTTTCAGAAATTATCAATCAGAGCAGGGAGGGAGGGAGGGAGGGAGGGAGGGAGGGAGGGAGGGAGGGAGGGAGGGAGGGAGGGAGGGAGGGTAAGGAAGCAGGACACAAGGAAGACATAGCCAGACAGACTAGGAAGCAGAAAAATCCCACTATTTTCATAGTTAACCCATTCCTTTTTAATGTGAAAGCTGGAGGAGAGGAGAGAGAATAAAAAACTAAGGGGAAACTCCCCTTAGACTTAGTTAACGGAGGACACACTGAACACAGAACTCAGTGCCTATTCTGTCTCATGCTGCCATTCAGATACAGTTCAGATACTTGCTAGTTAGCCCCTGACAGACTGACTGCTCTGTGTTTGTATAGTTAAGGTCTGTGATTGGGAAACGGTTGGCTAGGGGGTATCTCAAGGGTGAGGCTTTTGAAGGGGGTACTAGAGAAGGACCATCACAGCTTACCCTTTAATAAAGACACTCCTTATAGTGTGTGTGTGTGTGTGTGTGTGTGTGTGTGTGTGTGTGTGTGTGTGTGTGTGTGTGTGTGTGTGTGTGTGTGTGTGTGTGTGTGTGTGTGTGTGTGTGTGTTTGTGTGTGTGTATATTATATATTGATGTGAAAATGTGTGTTTGTGTGTGTGTATATTATATATTGATGTGTAAACGTTTGTGCCTGCGTAATTATGAAAATAACCAGAGCTGTTGTCCACTAGATGTGTGTGAAGGATTCCTTGCTGTGTGTGTTTGTGCGTGCGTGCGTGTGCGTGTGCGTGTGTGTGTGTGTGTGTGTGTGTGTGTGTGTGTGTGTGTGTGCCTGCCTGTGTGTGTGTGTGTGTGTGTGCGTGTGTGTGCGTGTGTGTGTGTGTGTGCGTGTGTGTGTGTGTGTGTGTGTGTGTGTGTGTGTGTGTGTGTGTGTGTGTGTGTGTGTGTGTGTGTGTGTGTGTGTGTGTGTGTGTGTGTGCGTGTGTGTGTGTGTGTGTGTGTGGACATGTTTAACTAGAAGGGACTAGAAGTCCCCCCAAGAATAGTAACTACCAATTGGATATTACAAATGTGGGGAGAAAAATAATAGTAAACAAACAAAGATGTTGTTAGTCCCCAGAAGGTCAAATGCTATTTCTACAGAGTTTAGGGTTAAGGTTAGAAGTAGTGCTTTGGCTAGAATTACGTTAAGGGTTAGGAGCTAGGGTTAGTTTTAGGGTTAGGTTTTTGGGTTAAGGTTAGGGTTAGGGTTAGGGTAAGAGTACAGGTTAGGTTTAGGGTTAGGTTTTTGGGTTAAGGTTAGGGTTAGGGTTAGGGTAAGAGTACAGGTTAGGTTTAGGGTTAGGGGTCAGGGAAAATTGAATTTTGAATGGGACTGAATTGTGTTTCCCCACAAGGTTAGCTGTACAAGACTGTGTGTTGGTGTCAGTGTGATGGCCTTCCCTTTTCTTTCCCTTCAATTTATAAATAACCAGAAAAAAAACCCAGATGAAAACTTTAAAAAAACAACAACAAAAAACAAAGCGTAGCTGAAAAAGGAACTAAAACTAAAGGAATTACCAAATCACCACTAGCTGTGAATAGACACACAAACACTTATTAGACTGCAGGAAGCCACGGTGATGGCCGTGACAAACACCCAAACACACCGAGAATCAACCAGTCAAACATAGTCGGTTTGAAAAGAAATAAACTGCTGAATATGCAAATAGCAGAGCCAGTGTGAGCGTCTTACACGTGTACCACTCCTCATCTCGTTAGCCATGTAAATGCAGCTGTTAACAAAATGAATGAAACAACAATAGTCTGAAAAAAACGACGACGACAACAACAACTAGAAGCCAGGGTTGGGGGAAATGAATTATTCAGACTAGTTTATGTAAATGTTGTCTTTGTTTGAAGTCACAGACACTTCTGTCTGTCTGTGTTTCTGGCACTTTCTCAAGACTGGGAGAAGAGACGGAGAAGTAGTGTGTGTGTGTGTGAGTGTGTGTGTTTGAGAGAGCGACCGAGCACGCACGTGTGTGTGTGTGTCGGTGAATAGAGTCTGTGGGTATATTGATACACAGGACCGCTAAGCTGCAAAGCATGCTTGGTGACATGAATTTCTCCTGAATAGTGTTTGTCAGGCAGCCAAGGCCCTGGTAGCTAGCCCTCTCTCTCTGGAGAGCCCTCTATTCAACCAGCAGACACACTGCTAGGGTTTATACAACCTTAAAAACACTGATAGCACCCTGTTACACATGTTCTGGGAAGATGCTGTATTGTCATTAGTAAGGTACCAGGAGGAGGTAGGATTGAGGTAAAGGCTAAGCTTATTCTGAGATTCAAATAGTAATCATGAATGGGAAAACTGTTGGATTATTGGATTCCAGTATGGATTTGAAGAGAGGAAGAGATTGGAACAGGAGACAACAAATGTTTCCACAACTTTAGAGAATTCTGCCTTAAGAGTCTCAGTCAGGTCATTAACTAATGTTTTCATAGGACTGTTCCCACGATGTGCAAGGAATGTTTCCAAGAGACAACGTCCTAACAACTGATACACAGAAAATGCTTCTGCAACGTTCCCATGAAACATTCATATCTTATATTCTGAAAACATGACCACAATGTTCTATGTATGTTTAGTGTGACGTTGATGGAATATTCTCCTAACCCACAGAAACTGGACATGAATGTTGTATGTTGTATATTTCAGCCACGTTCTAGATCATTTATGTTTGACATTAAGGGAATGTTCTCCTAACTAACACCAAAACATCCTAAAAAAAGGCTATTTATTGGTAACATAGATAGAATGTTCCCCTAACTAAAGGAAAAGTGGATACTCAAACTTTAGGGGAACATTACGGGTAACATTACAAAACCATTTTCTCTCCCTAGAATTGTAAGCTGAGAGGATAAAAAGAAAGAGAGAGGGAGAGAGAGACAGCCAGAGAGACGATGCTAAGTTACACCCGGGTGTTAGTCAGCACCAGCGTCTCTCTGTGTTAACAAGGTCAGATATCAACAGGGATATTCTAATTGGGCTGAACCAGGAAGAAACACTAACACACAATCACCTCTGACCCCTAAAGCATTGCTACCACAGGGGTGTGTCTAAAATGACAATGGCTTTAGCATTTTCATACAGTTAGCATTAGCATAGGGGCGTGTGTATATGCATGTATGTGTGTGTGTGTGCGTGTGTGGGCGGGACATGATGGTCTAAATTAGACGTCTTCATTCAGGCTTAGCTGGCGTCTTTTTAATATGGCCGACAGGAAGGAAGTCACTGCAGACAGGGTCAACACCCTGCCCACTTCCTGAAGGGGACCTTGAGTTGAGTGTCTGTCTGAACACATAGTTCTCTAAGTGTGTATGTACACAATGTGTGTGTGCGCGTACGGTGTGTGTGTGTGTGTGTGTGTGTGTATGTGTTATATTTGAGAGAGAAAGAGCTCAGAGAGGGAACTGCTGATAATTACTACACACAATATAAGCATGAATACCAATATGACATTGCCCTGTGTACTCTAGTGTTTCTAAGATTGTCTACCACAAATTGAGGCATACTCCCTGTTCAGTCACGAATGCGTGGCCAAGCACGAGTCCAACACCATCACAACAGTGCTAGGCCTGATCACAGATAACGATGAGACAGCCTATAGGGAGGAGGTCAGAGACCTGGCAGTGTGGTGCCAGGACAACAACCTCTCCCTCAACGTGAGCAACACAAAGAAGCTAATCGTGGACTACAGGAAAAGCGGGGCCGAACACATACCCATTCACATCGACAGGGCTGAAGTAGAGCAGGTCGAGAGTTTCAGGTTTCTTGGTGTCCAAAAGGCTCCGTAACAGCTTCTTCCCCCAAGCCATAAGACGGCTGAACAATTAAGCAAATTGACCACCTGGACTATTTACATCGACCCCCCATCGACCCCCCCCTGTGTTTTAACACTGCTGCTACTCGCTGTTTATTTTCTGTACAGGTACCCCCTGTACATAGCCTCGTTATTGTAATTTTAGTGTGTATTTTTTATTTATTTTAGTTAATTTAGTAAATATTTTCTTAACTCTATTTCTTGAACTGCATTGTTGGTTATGGGCTCGTAAGTAGGAATTTCACGGTAAGATCCACACCTGTTGTGTTCGGCGCATGTGGCAAATAAAATGTGATTTGATTTCATTGACTTAAATATTTTCAATCGTTAATATGTTTCATAAATGTACTTTTGTTTCACCCATCCATCCACCCATCCGTCCATCCGGGTGGTATGGCTGTAGGTCATGGAGGGTGTAGCTAGTAGTGTTGCCTGGTACTGTAGCAGTGCGGCTGGAGAGGCTGCGTGGCTGTGACAGGGTGGAAGTGGAGTTGAGGTGGACAATGTAGTGGGTTATAACCCCATTGGGCTGGGCTGTGGGGTGGAGCAGGGGGGCTGACACACTATGGTTTATTGGTTTAGGTCCAGTCTACTACCACACAATTGGTCCAGAGCTCTGGGACAGGTGTTATCGAACTGCTTCATTTCCGAACACAGCTTGTTAAAGTGACTACAGCTTTTCAGTCAAAAAAAAGAACAAAGAGAAAATAGGGATTATCATTTTTTTCATCATTGCAGAAGAAAAGCCTTGTGCACGGGTGTGTGTGTGCGTGTGTGTGTGTGTGTGGTGATGAGAAGCAAAGAGATGAGAAGAGAGGGGGACTTTGTGTGGCGGAATTATCATTTGACAACGGAACGTCAAGAGTGACATCACAAGGACAAACAGTGATTTGGCGGGCCCTATTCTAGGGATTAGAATTGAGGACACACACAGAACACAGAAACACACACACACCAATGTGCAAATCAGCTCATTTAGCAAGCGCCAGGGGCACGGCCATACAGCAAATTATATTTATGGATTTATTCAATGGAGGTTATATGGCCCGGGATATCAACTATGAGCTGGGAGAGATTGTGTTGAATCAGAGGAAATATTGTAATTTAACTTAAGTTTGTGACTGGCCATTTCCACTGAGTGGACCAAAGGAATCCTTCACACACACACACACACACACACACACACACACACACACACACACACACACACACACACACACACACACACACACACACACACACACACACACACACACACACACACACACACACACACACACACACACACAAGAGGCTGTTCAGGGGAGAACGGCCCATAATAATGGCCAGAACGGTGCAAATGGAATCCATTTGTTGGATGTAATTGAAAGCATTGCACGAATTCCGCTCCAGTCATTACCACAAATTCCTTAATAACTGTACCTGCCAGTCCCAGATCTCTATCTTCTCTGAT
>NC_056436.1:36825641-36853141 GCF_018296145.1 Oncorhynchus tshawytscha | reverse complement strand
TTAAATAGAGAATGGAGGATTCTTTTCCTGTGTTTCATTTTCATGCCAGCTATACTCCTGTTGTAAAGCGAAGCAATGTGCTTTATATTAGGAAAGTTGAGAAATACATTTTTTTTTTTACCTTTATTTTACTAGGCAAGTCAGTTAAGAACAAATTCTTATTTTCAATGACGGCCTAGGAACAGTAGGTTAACTGCCTGTTCAGGGGCAGAATGACAGATTTGTATCTTGTCAGCTTGGGGATTTGAACTTGCCCAATGCTCTAACCACTAGGCTACCCTGCCACCCCAGGCTACCCTAGCCTATAGAAAGCTGATCCTCCTCTTTTTAGTAGAGGCCACTACTCTATTTTCTTACAAAATTGCATAGCCTATTGAAATGTTACCCAACATGAGCTTATGGGCTCTCATGAAGTGTTCGATTCAAAAAATATTATTCTTGTTCGGTAACATTTGCATTGATGTCAGAGTGATTTAGAGGGACAATAAAGTGCTGAGTACCAGGCAGTTATCAAGTTTATTAGGCTACTAATGACCATCAGCAGCATCAAATCAAATGTGTTTATATAGCCCTTCGTACATCAGCTGATATCTCAAAGTGCTGTACAGAAACCCAGCCTAAAACCCCAAACAGCAAGCAATGCAGGTGTTGAGGCACGTTGGCTAGGAAAAACTCCCTAGAAAGGCCAAAACCTAGGAAGAAACCTAGAGAGAAACCAGGCTATGAGGGGTGGCCAGTCCTCTTCTGGCTGTGCCGGGTGGAGATTATAATAGAACAAGGCCAAGATGTTCAAATGTTCATAAATGACCAGCATGGTCAAATAATAGGTCTGGGAGACGTAGCACATCCGGTGAATAGGTCAGGATTCCATAGCCGCAGGAAGAACAGTTGAAAATGGAGCAGCAGCACGGCCAGGTGGACTGGGGACAGCAAGGAGTCATCATGCCAGGTAGTCCTGAGGCAAGGTCCTAGGGCTCAGGTCCTCCGAGAGAGAGACAGAAAGAGAGAAAGAGAGAATTAGAGAGAGCATACTTAAATTCACACAGGACACCGGATAAGACAGGAGAAGTACTCCAGATATGACAAACTGACCCTAGCCCCCCGACACATTTAGTGGGGCAAAAAGGTATTTGGTCAGCCACCAATTGTGCAAGTTCTCCCACTTAAAAAGATGAGAGAGGCCTGTAATTTTCATCATAGGTACACTTCAACTATGACAAAAATACAGAAAATCACATTGTAGGATTTTTTATGAATTTATTTGCAAATTATGGTGGAAAATAAGTATTTGGTCAATAACAAAAGTTTATCTCAATACTTTGTTATATACCATTTGTTGGCAATGACAGAGGTCAAACGTTTTCTGTAAGTCTTCACAAGGTTTTCACACACTGTTGCTGGTATTTTGGCCCATTCCTCCATGCAGATCTCCTCTAGAGCAGTGATGTTTTGGGGCTGTTGCTGGACAACACGGACTTTCAACTCCCTCCAAAGATTTTCTATGGGGTTGAGATCTGGAGACTGGCTAGGCCACTCCAGGACCTTGGAATGCTTCTTACGAAGCCACTCCTTTGTTGCCCGGGCGGTGTGTTTGGGATCACTGTCATGCTGAAAGACCCAGCCACGTTTCATCTTCAATGCCCTTGCTGATGGAAGGAGGTTTTCACTCAAAATCTCACGATACATGGCCCCATTCATTCTTTCCTTTACACGGATCAGTCGTCCTGGTCCCTTTGCAGAAAAACAGCCCCAAAGCATGATGTTTCCACCCCCATGCTTCACAGTAGGTATGGTGTTCTTTGGATGCAACTCAGCATTCTTTGTCCTCCAAACACGACGAGTTGAGTTTTCACCAAAAAGTTATATTTTGGTTTCATCTGACCATATGACATTCTCCCAATCTTCTTCTGGATCATCCAAATGCTCTCTAGCAAACTTCAGATGGGCCTGGACATGTACTGGCTTAAGCAGGGGGACACGTCTGCCACTGCAGGATTTGAGTCCCTGGCGGCGTAGTGTGTTACTGATGGTAGGCTTTGTTACTTTGGTCCCAGCTCTCTGCAGGTCATTCACTAGGTCCCCCTGTGTGGTTCTGGGATTTTTGCTCACCGTTCTTGTGATCATTTTGACCCCACGGGGTGAGATCTTGCGTGGAGCCCCAGACCGAGGGAGATTATCAGTTGTCTTGTATGTCTTCCATTTCCTAATAATTGCTCCCACAGTTGATTTCTTCAAACCAAGCTGCTTACCTATTGCAGATTCAGTCTTCCCAGCCTCGTGCAGGTCGACAATTTTGTTTCTGGTGTCCTTTGACAGCTCTTTGGTCTTGGCCATAGTGGAGTTTGGAGTGTGACTGTTTGAGGTTGTGGACAGGTGTTTTTTATACTGATAACAAGTTCAAACAGGTGCCATTAATACAGGTAACGAGTGGAGGACAGAGGAGCCTCTTAAAGAAGAAGTTACAGGTCTGTGAGAGCCAGAAATATTGCTTGTTTGTAGGTGACCAAATACTTATTTTCCACCATAATTTGCAAATAAATTCATTAAAAATCCTACAATGTGATTTTCTGGATTTTGTTTTCTCATTTTGTCTGTCATAGTTGAAGTGTACCTATGATGAAAATTACAGGCCTCTCTCATCTTTTTAAGTTGGAGAACTTGCACAATTGGTGGCTGACTAAATACTTTTTTGCCCCACTGTAAACTACTGCAGCATAAATACCGGAGGCTGAGACAGGAGGGGTCAGGAGACACTGTGGCCCCATCCGATGATAACCCCAGACAGGGCCAAACAGGAAGGATATAACCCCACCCACTTTGCCAAAGCACAGCCCCCACAGGCCCCACGCTTTCTCATCAGAGCTTGGAGAAGACTAATTACTGTGGAATTTGACTGCCTTCATGACTCGTGACGGTCACCACAACAGCCCTAGCCACAACACACGTGGGTATTGCAGTGGTTTGAATTTTTTTAACTGGCTTTGATACTCTGATTGGTTAATGATGATCCAATCACTGATTACTTTGTTGCGCATGACTTCAACGATGGCAGTTACAGACTGAAGTAGGTAACAAACAATAGAGCAGTGGAAGAATTCAGTTTGAGTCACAAGGCAATACCCATCTGACTAAAAAGCAAATTGCCATGTCCCTTTTCTGTTGTGCCATTCCTTTGACAAGAGTCTGTAAATGCATTTTGACCACATGAGTTTAGAGACTACAAAGACTATGGTGTTGTTCAATACCATGAGCCTAGACCCAGATCAAGACCATGGGCATTGAAGTGGTTTCCAGTGGTCTCAAGAACAAGGCCAAAAGATCAAAGACTCCATCTCTGTAGGTACTGTGGGTTTTCTCTTCTCTCTCTCTCTCTCTCTCTCTCTCTCTCTCTCTCTCTCTCTCTCTCTCTCTCTCTCTCTCTCTATCTCTCTCTGTCTCTCTCTCTCTCTCTCTCCCTCCCTCCCTCTCCCTCTCCCTCTCCACCTAATCAGATAAGCATAATAAAAAGTGCATTAAAAACATTAGAAAGTCGTTAGCTCCTAAAGGCGTGCCACGGGTCGTTTAGCTTAGAGGTCCTTCCATTATTCTACTGCCGTAGGCCATAGATCTGTAACTACCACTGGTACACACACACGGACACACACACACACGTTCAACCCTGACTTAGATGCCCTGTAAATGTATAGGCCCACGCCTTACGCTAACACACAGATAATTTAAAACCCAGGAGCACATTTTGAGTGTGTGTGAGTGTGTGTGGTTGTGTCTGCATGCCTGCTTTTATGTGTTTGTGTGTGTGTGTGCGTGCGTGCGTGCGTGTGTGTGCATGCTTGTGTGTGCGTGTGTGTGCGTGTGTGGATGTGCGTGTGTGGATGTGCATGTGTGGATGCTATCATTAAATCGTGCGTTGATAATACTATCATGGAAATGAAATGTACTGTGGTGGGTTGGTTTTGGATAAGTGTGTTAGGGGGAAATGAATTGGCTAAGTGTGTTCCCGCTAAGGAGAATGGATGGGAGATGCTAGTCATTGTGTCTCATTCTCTCTGGGCGGCTGCTCTGTGGGCTGGGCCCTATGATATCATAATGATCATTGGATGAACGTTACACAGGGAAAGTGGCAATATTCTCACTGTGAAACAATCAGTCAGTTAGTTAGATAGACACAGGGTTTAATTGTGTATGTGCTGGCGTATGGAGTTTCACCTTATGAGGGACGATTGGCCCTCTCTTCAGTGTGTGTGAGTAACAGGACTGGGGTTAGGGTTTCAGAGAGACAGTGTGTGTGCGTGTGTGTGTGTGTGTGTGTGTGTGTGTGTGTGTGTGTGTGTGTGTGTGTGTGTGTGTGTGTGTGTGTGTGTTGTGTGTGTGTGTGTGTGTTTTAACCAGTGTGTGTGAGTCTTGAGTACATCCTCCAGAGGTGTTCCCAGTGAGCAGCAGTACAGTGCATGTGCTGTGGTCTCCTCCTATACGGGCTAACGGCGATGTGATTGGCTAGGCGGGACTGTACACCACACCATACCATATCAGCATCAAACTTACCGGGAGGACTACTGCCCTTCACTGTGTATGAGATACAGGTATACACACCCACACACCCAGACATTTATCAACACACACTTGTATAACGATGTGTCCCTTAGGTAGCAAGTGGTGTGTTCTCCCTGACGAAGGCCATGCAGCGGAAACGAGTCATTTAATCTTTGTTTCCATTGAACATGCCAGGTAAATAAAGGCATTTTAACTGAAGAGTGCCTAAGTCCTCCTTTCTTCTTGATGACCAATTTACCCCTTTTGCCAAAGAGCACCTTCTGTCTTCCAAAACCTACTATTGTGTACCTTAGCAACCTTCTGTTTACCAAAATCTACTATTGTGTACCTTAGCAACCTTCTGTCTACCAAAACCTACTATTGTGTTCCTGATCACCTTCTGTCTACCAAAACCTACTATTGTGTTCCTGATCACCTTCTGTCTACCAAAACCTACTATTGTGTTCCTGATCACCTTCTGTCTACCAAAACCTACTATTGTGTTCCTGATCACCTTCTGTCTACCAAAACCTACTATTGTGTTCCTGATCACCTTCTGTCTTCCAAAACCTACTATTGTGTTCCTTATCACCTTCTGTCTACCAAAACCTACTATTGTGTTCCTGATCACCTTCTGTCTACCAAAACCTACTATTGTGTTCCTGATCACCTTCTGTCTACCAAAACCTACTATTGTGTTCCTGATCACCTTCTGTCTACCAAAACCTACTTTTGTGTTCCTGATCACCTTCTGTCTTCCAAAACCTACTATTGTGTTCCTGATCACCTTCTGTCTACCAAAACCTACTATTGTGTTCCTGATCACCTTCTGTCTACCTAAACCTACTATTGTGTTCCTGATCACCTTCTGTCTTCCAAAACCTACTATTGTGTTCCTGATCACCTTCTGTCTACCAAAACCTACTATTGTGTTCCTGATCACCTTCTGTCTTCCAAAACCTACTATTGTGTTCCTGATCACCTTCTGTCTTCCAAAACCTACTATTGTGTTCCTGATCACCTTCTGTCTACCAAAACCTACTATTGTGTTCCTGATCACCTTCTGTCTTCCAAAACCTACTATTGTGTTCCTGATCACCTTCTGTCTACCAAAACCTACTATTGTGTTCCTTATCACCTTCTGTCTACCAAAACCTACTATTGTGTTCCTGATCACCTTCTGTCTACCAAAACCTACTATTGTGTTCCTGATCACCTTCTGTCTACCAAAACCTACTATTGTGTTCCTGATCACCTTCTGTCTACCAAAACCTACTATTGTGTTCCTGATCACCTTCTGTCTTCCAAAACCTACTATTGTGTTCCTGATCACCTTCTGTCTACCAAAACCTACTATTGTGTTCCTGATCACCTTCTGTCTACCTAAACCTACTATTGTGTTCCTGATCACCTTCTGTCTTCCAAAACCTACTATTGTGTTCCTGATCACCTTCTGTCTACCAAAACCTACTATTGTGTTCCTGATCACCTTCTGTCTTCCAAAACCTACTATTGTGTTCCTGATCACCTTCTGTCTTCCAAAACCTACTATTGTGTTCCTGATCACCTTCTGTCTTCCAAAACCTACTATTGTGTTCCTGATCACCTTCTGTCTACCAAAACCTACTATTGTGTTCCTGATCACCTTCTGTCTACCAAAACCTACTATTGTGTTCCTGATCACCTTCTGTCTACCAAAACCTACTATTGTGTTCCTGATCACCTTCTGTCTACCAAAACCTACTATTGTGTTCCTGATCACCTTCTGTCTACCAAAACCTACTATTGTGTTCCTGATCACCTTCTGTCTACCAAAACCTACTTTTGTGTACCTTAGCAACCTTCTGTCTACCAAAACCTACTATTGTGTTCCTTATCACCTTCTGTCTACCAAAACCTACTATTGTGTTCCTGATCACGTTCTGTCTACCAAAACCTACTATTGTGTTCCTTAGCAGACCTTCCCTTCCTCCTTTTTTCAACAAGTGGTGTGTACTGTGTATGAAGGTGTATGAGTTGATTATCACTTGTCGGAGTGTGAGCTGTGTATTAAGGTGTATGATTTGCTTATCACAAGTGGAGGTATGTGCTGTGTTTACGTGTGTAAAGAGTAATCCCACTCAGGTGACTACAGTGAAGGATCAAACTGCAGATGTAGCCCCTCCACACATGCAGGTCCTCAGTCCAAGTTGTGTGCGTGTGTGCGCATGTGGACGTGCGTGTGTGCGTGTGTGTGTGTGTGTGTGTGTGTGTGTGTACATGCATTAATGTTTGTGTGATGGCAGACTAAGCCAGACGCCTCCCCCCCCCCTTCTGTCTACCTGTCATAATCAGGAGGTGTGTGCCCCAGTAGAATACTTACCACAGATCGATGGCCCTGACATGTCCCTCTCTGGCCTACATGAGCCCCAAACACTTCATTCATTCACCATGCTAGATTTGCAGAGTGGAATTTAATCAATAGCTTATTCATTAATTCTGCTATGTCTGGCCCGAAGAGCGAGGCGGAGAAAGAGAGGCAAGGAGAGAGAAGGAGAAAGAGAGGGAAGGAGAGAGGTGGAGAAAGAGAGGGAAGGAGAGAGAAGGAGAAAGAGAGGGAAGGAAAGAGAAGGAGAAAGAGAGGGAAGGAGAGAGAAGGAGAAAGAAAGATAGAGAGGGAATTGTGGCACGGTTTAGGATTTGATTGAAATATGACAAGTTCCGCAAATGCGCTCACACATACACACACTCTCTTTCCTGGCTGTCCCCAGTCCACCTGGTCATGCTGCTAATCTAGTTTCTGCTGTTCTGCCCGTGGCTATGGAACCCTGACCTGTTCACCGGATGCGCTACCTTTTCCCGGACCTGCTTTTTTTACCCCCTGCCTCCCTTCCTCTCTCTTTCTCTCTCTCTCCCTCCCTCACTCCCACCCACCCACCCACTCACTCACTCTCTCTCTCTCTCTCTCTCTCTCTCTCTCTACGCACCTGCTGTCTCGACCTCTGAATGCTCAGCTCTGAAAAGCTAACTGACATTTACTCCTGAGGTGCTGACCAGTTGCACTCTCTACAACCACTGTCATTATTATTTGACCCTGCTGGTCATCTATGAAAGTTTGAACATCTTGAAGAACGATATGGCCTTAATAATGGCCATGTACTCTTAGAATCTCCACCCAGCACAGCCAGAAGAGGGCTATCCACCCCTCAGAGCCTGGTTCCTCTCTCGGTTTCTTCCTAGGTTCCTGCCTAGGAGAGGGATGGAGGGGTGACCGACGGGGGTGAGGGGTCAGATGCTCCTGTATGCAGTGATCCACCTCTCAGGTTGTGTGTAGGACGTCCTGAGAGACAGGTAACTTCCTCTTACCCATAGTCAGGGTCAGGGAGTAATCCATTACATGTAAGGGATTACAAAAAAGCGGTAACTGTAATCCGTTATGTTACCAGCAAAAATATGGTAATCAGATTACAGATACTTTTGAAAAACTAGATGATTATTTTGAGGATTACTTAAAAATTCAGAAAGGATGTTTGCAAAAAAAATGACACTTTGACACTTAAGTTTGTTCCACCTGAACGAGTCTGACCACAAGTCAGACCACTATGACGACACACCAAATGTGTTTGATGGGTCGCATGAAAAGAGCAGGAATAGGCTTTTGTAGGCTACAGTCCAAGCTATGTCTTCCAATGGTGCGACTGCTGTCGGCATCCAAAGATTATTCAACTTGAACAAAAGCTTGGAGGTAAGGATGACAGCAGTGTAGTCTACGGCGATACGGATAACACTTATTATTTATATCATAGCGCATTGATGTGAATCCCACTGCTGATCTCTCATTTAGCTATTTGAGCTTTACGGATTGTGGTTGCTGTGGATGGCTGTTCACAAATCTGAATGTGTATTTGAACCCAATAATGGTTGAATTCAAGAAGTTTAAGCTGCCTATCAATTATTAATATTTTTAAAACCAGTGGACAGCCAGTGAAAATATGCTCTTGAAACAGCTGCATAGTGAGGATCTCAGCCTATGGAATAAAAGTGGGGCTTTTATTGCTCAATCTAATTCATGCTGATAAAAAAAGAATCCACAGGCCTAATGGACTTTGGACTTGTTATACAATTATACATATTAATGTAAAGATATAATTTAATCATACTATTATTATATGTACTGGAAAGCGATGTGTTAGGAGAAGCCTACATAACCAACCCATAAAGTAAAATTTAACATCTATATGACCAGCTAAGTAAACTTTAACACTGATTTATCCTGCAATAGATGTCATTCAATTGGTAACATACATGTTTGTCTTCTTCTAATGCCTCTTAAGGGGAAAGTCATCTAAAAGTAGCAGAATGTAATCAGATTAAGTTCGGGTAATCCAAAAGTTACGTTACTGATTACAATTTTGGACAGGTAGCTAGTAACTGTAATGGATTACATTTAGAAAGTAACCTACCCAACCCTGCCCATAGAATAACTTACTTTTAGTGATATAATAAGTTACTCTTACCAATAGAATCATTTACTTTACCCATAGAAAAACAGCACATGTCTGTTCCGGTCCAATACTGGCACAGCTGATTAAATTACTATAGTGTTGAATAGTTTATTGTCACAATTATACAATTCATAATTGTGAGGTTTTTCCCCCGAATTTTGCGACTTAGAAGTAATTTTCATCTAAGAAGCTTATAACTTTTAAGCATACCGAGGTGTGCAAGTGCAGAGCTTGAACAAAACAGTGCACCCCTTGGGAGTTGAGAAACGCTGGTGCAAAGCTCTCTTTGCTGTAACAGACACAGTCAGATGTTTGAAACAGTCTCATTTATGCAGGAGACACAGTCGTCGTCCTCCTCCCAGCGATTGTTTTCACTAAACAGATTAACTTGTCGACTGACGACTGCTGCAATCCTCATGTCATTGAAAGCCTGCCAACTTGGCAAGCTACCCATACGCCATACGTCTGTCCCCTCAGCGCGGGAATCACACGACACACACACGCACAAACACACACCAGGGAGATGAAGACAAAAGAACACAGGTGTACCCAAGGACACACACTTTATCCCATAATACAGTAGAGTCATTACAGAGACACAGGCCCGCTGATGTAGAACAAGAGCAGTACACACAGTGGCCATTTTCTACTCTCCACCTGAAAACATACAGGTGGAGGGAACAGGGCATGTTGCTTTGTTCGTTAATTATCTTTCTCTCTTTGTCACTCTCTATCTCTGTGTCCCTGTCTGTCTCTCTCTCTATCTCTCTCTTGCTCTCTCTTTCTCTTTCTTGCTTGCTTTGTGTGTTGGTGTGTGGGTGCGTGTGTGTGTGTGTTCTCCAGGTGTGTTGTGATGGTGTGGTCCACACCAGTAAACCTCTACATCTGTGCTGCGAGGGGCATTGCCTGCCCTGACCTAACTCCTTCCACTATGTGTGCTGCAGTGGTAAGCTCTTCCCACCTCTCCCAGACCACCAATGCTGTGGTGGATACTACGTTCCCGTAGCAACCGGTGAGTACACACCCATAGGAAATAATTTAGCAAATTTGTAAATATTCTAGCTCACAAGAAAACTACATGCATCCTATTTAATTTACCTAAACTGTTTAGAGTTTCATAACTCTTCCAAAATGATTTAATAATATGAAAGGTTAAAAGTTATTAAAAAAGTTAATAAAGTTAATGAAAAGGTTTATTGGTTTATTTACCATAACCCCCACCCCTTTCTCTCCTCTGTTCCTCCCCCAGATGAGGTGTGCTGTCCTGGCCCGGGATAGGGGCGTGTGTCTGAGGGGTGGGTGACACCTGCTGTGCTGGAGTTCCCTGCTCCAGGTCAGGGGGGCAGCTGTGCTGTGTTGGGGGGCTCCATGATCACTACGGGTCCCAGTGCTGTGGGGGTACAGTCATAGAGGATACCCTTGTCTGCTGTGGAGAAACGGAAAGGGGGACGCCACACACACCTATAACAGGAAAGATTTACACAAGCTACAGAGCGCACACAGACACACACACACACACACACACACAGACACACACACACACACAGACACACACATACGCATACACACAGACACACACACACGCATACACATACACACACATACACACACACACACACACACATATGCATACACACAGACACACAGACACAGACACACACACACACACACACACACATACACACATACACATACAGTGCCTTCAGAAAGTATTCAGATCCCTTGACATTTTCCACATTTTGTTACCTTACAGCCTTATTCTAAAGTGGATTAAGTAAATCAACATCATCAGCAATTTAGACACAATACACCATAATGACAAAGCAAAAACAGGTTTTTAGAAATGTTTGCAAATGTATTTAAAATTAAAAAGTATTCAGACCCTTTGCTATGAGAATCAAAATTGAGCTCAGTTACGTCCTGTTTCCATTGATCATCCTTGGGATGTTTCTAATACTTGATTGGAGTCCACCTGTGGTAAATTCAATTGATTGGGCATGATTTGGAAAGGCACACACCTGTCCAATAAGGTCCCACAGTTGACAGTGCATGTCAGAGCAAACACCAAGCCATGAGGTTGAAGGTATTGTCTGGAGAGCTCTGAGACAGGATTGTGTTTAGGCACAGATTTGGGGAAGGGTATCAAAAAATGTCTGCAGCATTGAAGGTCCCCAAGAACACAGTGGCCTCCATCATTTTTAAATTAAAGAAGTTTGGAACCACCAAGACTTTTCCTAGAGCTGGCCGCCCGGCCAAACTGAGCAATCAGGGGAGAAAAGCCTTGGTCAGGGAGGTGACCAAGAACCCAATGGTCAGTTGGACAGAGCTCTAGAGTTCCTCTGTGGAGATGGGAGAACCTTCCAGAAGGACAACCATCCCTGCAGCACTCCACCAATCAGGCCTTTATGGTAGTGGCCAGACGGATGCCACTCCTCAGTGAAAGGCACATGACAGTTCGCTTGAAGTTTGCCAAAAAGCACCTAAATGACTCTCAGACCATTAGAAACAAGATTTTCTGGTCTTATGAAACCAAGATTGAACTCTAGGGCCATAATTCCAAGCGTCACATCTGGAGGAAACCTGGCACCATCCATACGGTGAAGCTTGGTGGTGGCAGCATCATACTGTGGGGATGTTTTTCAGCGGTGGGGACTGGGAGACTAGAGATCCTTAATGAAAACCTGCTCCAGAGTGCTCAGGACCTCAGACTGGGGTGAAGGTTCATCTTCCAACAGGACAACAACCCTAAGCACACATCCAAGACAATGCAGGAGTGGCTTCGGGACAAGTCTCTGAATGTCCTTGAGTGGCCCAGCCAGAGCCCGGACTTGAACTCGATCGAACATCTCTGGAGAGACCTAAAGATATCTGTGCAGCAACACTCCCCATCCAACCTGACAGAGCTTGAGAGGATCTGCAGATAAGAATGGGAGAAACTCCCCAAATACAGGTGTGTCAAGCTTGTAGCGTCATACCCAAGAAGACTCAAGGCTGTAATCGCTGCCAAACGTGCTTCACAAAAGTACTGAGTAAAGTGTCTGAATACTTATGTAAATGTGATATTTCAGGTTTTATTTTTTTTAAATTAGCAAAAGTTTCTAAAATCCAGTTTTTGCTTTGTCAATATGGGGTATTGTGTGGAGATTGATTCGAACATTTTTACAATTTAATCAATTTTATAATTAGGCTGTAACGGTAACATACTATGGAAAAAGTTAAGGGGTCTGAATTCTTTCCGAAGGCACTGTACATACTGTACACACTAAATATACTGAACAAAAATATAAACGCAACATGTAAAGTGTTGGTGTGAGAGAAAAATGTATTTCAAATTAATGTTTAACAATTAATGTTAACAACCAATATTAAGACATTTCTGTCCTATTAGTGTCTTTGTTTTTATGGTCTCCACTCTAGTTCCCTGCAGCTAATCTGGGCGTAGAGTCACTGGAGATGGCTTGAGCTGAGAAATTAGTTAACTTCTTCGGGCTAGGGGGCAGTATTCGTAAATTCGGATGACTGAGGTGCCCAAAGTAAACTTCCTGTTACTCAGGCCCAGAAGCTAGGATATACATATAATTGGTAGTATTGGATAGAAAACACTCTGAAGCTTCTACAATTGTTAAAATAATGTCTGTGAATATAACAGAACTGATATTGCAGGCAAAAACACAAGGAAAATCCATCCAGAATGGGTTTTTTTGAGGTCACTGTCTTTTTCAACGCTTGTCTATGGGATATACAAATAAATAGCTCCCAGATTGCAGTACTTATGGCTTCCACTAGATGTCAATAGTCGTTTGAAAGCTATTCAGGCTTGTTTTTTGAAAAATTAGCTAGAATTTGACGTTTTTCTAGGTGGCTCTCATTTTGACTGTAATGTTGTGGCACACGTGGATGAGGGAGTGCACTTTGTAATTTATCTCCGGTATTGAACACGCTATTCTCCGTCTTACATATTAGGGTACCTGAGGTCCAGCACTCAAGGGTGGGGGGTCAACCAGCTTCATTATTGCAATAATTAATCGATATTGAATAAAGCTGATTGTTTGAAGAAATGACAAAGTCTCTCTCACTTGATTAGAATATTCCACGACATTGGTCCCATGTTTCATGAGCTAAAATAAATAAATGTTTGATATGCTCAAAGAGCTTATTCCGCTCCAATTTTATGACCAAATGTGTTAGTGAGCATATCTCCTTTGCCAAGATAATCCATCCACCTGACAGGTGTGACATATCAAGAAGCTGATTAAACAGCATGATCATTACACAGGTGCACCGTGTGCCGGGGACAATAAAAGGCTACTCTAAAATGTGCCGTTTTGTCACACAACACAATGTCACAGACGTCTCAAGTTTTGAGGGAGCGTGAAATTGGCATGCTTACCGCAAGAATGTCCACCAGAGCTGTTGCCCGATAATTGAATGTTTCTCTACCATAAGCTGCCACAAGTAGTTTTAGAGAATTCAGCAGTACATCCAACCGGCCTCACAACCACAGACCACATGTAACCTGGCCAGCTCAGCACCTCCACATCCGGCTTCTTCACCTGCGGGATCATCTGAGACCAGCCACCCGGACAACTGATGAAACTGTGGGTTTGCACAACCGAAGAATTTCTGCACAAACTGTCAGAAACCATGTCAGGGAAGCTCATCAGCGAGCTTGTCATCCACACCAGGGTGTTAACCTGATTGTAGTTTGGTGTCCTAACCAACTTCAGTGGACAAATGCTCATCTTTAATGGCCACTGGCACACTGGAGAAGTGTGCTCTTCACTAATGAATCCTGGTTTCAACTCTACCGGGCATATGTCAGACAGTGTGTATGGCGTCATGTGGGTGAGCGGTTTTCTGATGTCAACGTTGTGAACAGAGTGCCCAATGGTGGCGGACAGGTTAGGGTATGGTATGTGCAGGCATAAGCGACAGACAACAAACACAATTGCATTTTATCGATGGCAATTTGAATGCACAGAGATACTGTGATGAGATCCTGAGGTCCATTGTCGTGCCATTCATCCACCTCCATCACCTCATGTTTCAGCATGATAATGCATTGCCCCATGTCACAAGAATCTGTACACAATTGCTGGAAGCTGAAAATGTCCCAGTTCTTCCATGGCCGGCAGACTCGACAGACATGTCACCCACTGAGCATGTTTGGGATGCTCTGGATTGAAGTGTACAACATGGTGTTCCAGTTCCCCAAAATATCCAGCAACTTCATACAGCTATTGTAGAGGAGTGGGACAACATTCCACAGGCCTGATCAACTGTATGCAAAGGAGATGTTTCACGTTGCACGAGGCAAATGGTGGTCACACCAGATACTGACTAGTTTACTACATTTTTTCTAAAGATATCAAATTAAATTGTATTAGTCACTTGCGCCCTGAATAGACCTTACAGTGAAATGTTTACTTACGAGCCCCGAACCGACAACGCAGTTTCAAAAAATACAGATAATAATAAGAGATCAAAGTCACAAGTAATTAAAGAGCAGCAGGGAAATAACAATAGTGAGAATATATAGAGGGGGTAGTATGTACAGAATCAGAATCAATGTGCGGGGGCATCGGTTATTTGAGGTAGTATGTACATGTAGGTAGAGTTATTAAAGTGACTATGCATAGATGATAACAGAGTAGCAGTGTGTGTGTGTGTGTGTGTGGGGGGGGTGCAAATAGTCTGGGTAGCCATTTGACATGATGTTAAGGAGTCTTATGGCTTGGGGGTAGAAGCTCTTTAGAAGCCTGTGACCAACAGATGCATATCTGTATTCTCAGTCATGGGAAATTCATGGATTAGTGCCTAATGACTGACTGATTTCCCTATACTGTATGAACTTTGAAATTGTTGCATGATGCGTTTATATTTTTGTTCAGTGCATAACATACACACAACACACTGTCCTACGCACATCCATATTTTCTTTTCCCCCAAAAAAGTTTAGCCTGGGTCCTCAGTGACTTTAGAATGTCACTGGGGAGAGGGTAGGTAGAGAATAAATGGTGGAAGAGAGGGACTTGCTCCGTTTTGGGGTCGTCTCTCCCCCGTGGTGTGTCTGAGCGCAGGCCTCCAGGCACAGATGGGCAGGGGTGTTTGTGTGTGTGGGGGGGGCATCTTTGTCGCTGCAGATGATAGAGTGGGCGAGGAATGGCACCGGTGAGGGCACTGCCAAGCACTCTGCAGGACACACACACATATGCACACATGCACACACACACAGCAGGGTACACACTGCGGGAGACAAAGTGCACACACTGCCAGACTTGGACACATCACACTATTTATCACACAACATATAAACAACGACCCCATAAGGATGTGTTGTATAGTGTCATTAGTCTCTCCCCTCACAGATTCTCTTCACATTGTAATGTACCATCAAGTACTCAAGAGGACACAAGGGCTTTCTGAACCAGATAACATGGGTGCTACGTTGAACCATGAGGAAAGCCTTTTACTAAATCTCCAATGGAATGCTTTATTTGCCAATTTCTTCGCCGAAGTGTCCGAGTTTTCAATAGTGTAGAAATATGCTGTTATCAATTCCTGAGTACTTTAATACCCCCGTATGCCCTCTCCTCCTTCTCTTCCTCCTTCCTCCTTCCATCTTTCATTAGCGTTGTCTTCCTGGTTTGAGCAAAATGCTCCCCTCCTCCTTTTCCTCATCTTCCTCCTCTACCTCTTCTCCTCCCTTTTCTCTTCTTTCCCCTCCTCTTCATTCACCGCCTCTCCTCCCTCCCTCTTCCCCCTCTCATCTCATCTCTCATTAGCGTTAGCTCTCCCAGTGAGAACATATGGTATGATGGATAGTTGGGCTAGCTCAGTTAGCGATGCTAAAGGCCATTTGCCGGGTGCCTGCTCTGTCGGTGGGCCCGGGGCCGCAGCTCCAGCCCCGACCTGAGCGTCTGCTTCTCCCCGCAAAACACATACACGCACACACACATACACACACACACACACACACACCAACACCTATTATAGGATGGACTACTTAACCTTGGCAGCAACACTTTCAACGACACTCTGAAGGATTCGTCCTCTGCAGGACATGGCTGCTCAGAAGTTAATGTTCAGTTAGCCTCTTCTACTGTTGTGAGTTTTATTCTCTCTTGTTTTCTGTGTTTAGGGTGACTGTGGAAGAGAATAGAAGTTAAGTATCTCCAAATGTTAAAGCGAGAGAGGATAAAGGCAACCAATTCAGTATATAAAGAAAGAAAGAAAGAAAGAAAGAAAGAAAGAAAGAACAAACAAACAAAAGAAAGAAAGAAAGAAAGAAAGAAAGAAAGAAAGAAAGAAAGAAAGAAAGAAAGAAAGAAAGAAAGAAAGAAAGAAGGAAAAGAACGAAAGAAAGAACGAAAGAAAGAAAGAAGGAAAGAAGGAAAGAAAGAAGGAAAGAAGGAAGGAAAAGAAGGAAAGATAAAGAAAGAAAGAACGAACGAAAGAAAGGGGAAAGAAGGAAAGAGAAAGAACGAAAGAAAGAGGGAAAGAAAGAAGAAAAAGAAACAAACAAACAAACAAACAATGAAACAAAGACAGAAATGAAGACAGAAAAAGAAAAATAGTGTGGAGAGAAAGAGTTAAAGAAAGAGATAAAGAGAGGAAGAGGAAGGAGTGAGAGAGAGGTAGAGGGAGAGAGAGAGAGGAAAGGAGTGTGAGGGCTCCCTGTGTCCATGTGAAGGGTGTCCTGCGGTGGCCAGCTGATAGGCGATAGAGGGTGATGTGATTATTGAGTCCCTGAAGTGCGATCTATCACACATTACACTCTGCTCTGTCAAGAACCATACACACACTCCACGGGGGAACGGCAATGCTGGGAGACAGGCCGTCTGCCGGCTCAAACACACACACACGTGTGCATCCTCGGGGCAGGGCTGTTGAATTTGAGCCGGGGGGAGAAAGGGAAATTGAAAAGGTGAAATAGAACAGAGGAAATCCAAATGTGATCCGTTGAACCTGTTCAAGGTAATGTGGTATAAACAGCCACATCAGTCATATATATGTACACATGTATTTATTTAACCTTTATTTAACCTTTATTTAACCATTCCAAGTTAGTTGAGAACCAGTTCTCAGAACCAGTTCTCAACAACCCTGGCAAAGAGGTCCAAACACAGCAATAAATCAAATCAAATCAAATACCAAAACAACATGGAACAAGCAAGGTGTGGTCGGTCTAATCCATACTAGAGCAGTACTGTATGAGAGCAGGGTAGTGGGACTATATGACCCGGACTGACTGTATGGTCACATTTAAAATGATCATTCACACCAGATCAGAACTCTCTATCTAGAACTCTCTGGTCTGACAGTCAAACCAAACACAGCAAACAGCAAACGAACCCTCAACTTTGTGACTAATCCCTGACAGGATTCCCTGTTAAGTACTTCATTTATCCTACATTTAAAACGTAGATCTACTCGAGCCGCAGGTTACAGAGTCGAGGGAAGGGCAGTAAAACAGATGTTTAGTGATTATAAGATATATATATATAATATGACCCCATCCAGCCTGCCTGTCCTTTAGTTAGAGTGTGTGTTTGCGGATGAGGACGAGTTGGTTTAATCTGCAGTTTATGTTATATTAAAACATTTATCAACATGAATATCATATTGGAGTGTCAGGGAATGCAGGGGAGATAGACAGCAAACAAATGCTACTGTTTTAGTCGACAGTGTTTTCAGACTAATACCATATCAGCCTCCTCCCATGAGCATGTCAATTCACTGTAGTTTGTTTAGTTTGTTGTAGGATGAAGATGGTTTAGTGGACTCTCGGCCGTTTGGCCTCCCGTCGCTCCGAACCTCTTATAAGACACTGCCTTGCTGTGTGCGTCTCTTAACCGCTTCCCTTTCCTCACCCTTCCTTAAGTCGCTACCTCTCTGTGTGTGCTCTCCTCTAACTCGTCCCCCCCTCCGCCTGTGCAGTATGTGCACCAGCCCAAATGTTGAAGGGCAAATCTGAATATCCTTTTTCACTGTTTAAGTGTTAAAAGCCTTTCTGTCCGGGGGTGTTATCTTAACGCGGCACCATCATCAGCCCGGGTGATGGAAACGGCTGTGATGATGCTAAAAGAAATACGAGAGAGAGGAAAAAAATGTATTAATCAAATGTGCTTTTCAAGGACACCATGACCATTTGCTGGAGGAAATTATCCCTGTAGTTTAAGAGCTGAGCCTGAGCCCGACGAGATGAGGCTGGGTGTGTGTGTGCATGCGAGCTAGCGCGTGTGTGTTTTTTATTTTTATTTGGGTTTGTTTGTGTGTGTGTGTGTGTGTGTGTGTGTGTGTGTGTGTGTGTGTGTGCCATGCTTGATTATCCCTCGTACGTCCTCACATTGTTCTGCCAAAACTCTCTCATCACCACTGGGAACCAATCAACTGGCAGACAGACAGACAGACAGACAGACAGACAGACAGACAGACAGACAGACAGACAGACAGACAGACAGACAGACAGACAGACAGACAGACAGACAGACAGACAGACAGACAGACAGACAGACAGACAGACAGACAGACAGACAGACAGACAGACAGACAGACAGACAGACAGTGCATTTAATCCGTCTGGGGTGTTTTAGAAGATGGAGTGGAGGCTGAACAGATGAAGACGTTTCCTTTTAATGTGTTTATGATGATGTCTTTTCTATTGAGTTACCTTAATGGCCCACAACATCCTCCAGCCATTACATTAGCACATAGCTGTTAGCTGCTAGCTGTTACCCGCTGTGTTGGAGACCCAGGGTTAGAGTTGGGCTGTGGATTCAATCAAACTCTAATCACAAAGTACCGGGGAAAGTAAGGAACTGAAGGCAAGGAAATAGATTACCAACCCACTCTTAATAAGCAAACAATTACTCTAACAGGCATAAACACACACACCCTTTAGCAGATGGGTTTCAAGTGTTGGCTTGGCACAGGTTTGGACCCATTGAGGGGATTACCCTGGACTGTTCGTGGGAGGTCTTTGAGGGAAGATCTTCAAACATATTATAGTACACACACACACACACACACACACACACACACACACACACACACACACACACACACACACACACACACACACACACACACACACACACACACACACACACACACACACACACACACACACACACACACACACACACACACACACACACAGCTGTGAGGGGCAATCAATACAGTCATGTTCAGCCTCTTTTTACCTTGCTTTACCTGGGGGTGGTGAGATGTGGGTGGTGGGGAATAGTGTGTGTGTGTGTGTGTGTGTGTGTGTGTGTGTGTGTGTGTGTGTGTGTGTGTGTGTGTGTGTGTGTGTGTGTGTGTGTGGGGGAATGGTGTGATGTGTGTGTGTGGAGGGGGAATGGTGTGATGTGTGTGTGCGTGTGGTGTGTGTGTGTATGCATGTGTGTGCGTAGTGTGTGTGTATGCATGTGTGTGCGTAGTGTGTGTGTGCGTGTGTGTGGTATGTGTATGCGCGAGTGTGTGGGGGGGTGGTGTGATGTCTGTGTGTGTGTGTGTGCCGCATGCCCCCAGTCCCCTCAGTAATGCAGAGTGCACAGGAATATAAATATAATAGTGAAAGTCTCTGTTATTCGATACGTATAGAGTGCTTGTTCCCTGCCGTGTCTGTGACTTTGAAAATGTGTGTGTGTTCGGTGTGTGTGTGTTCAGTGTGTCTGGACATGTGGACGTGTATGCATGTGTATGAAGTTAAAGGGAGGATACTATATTCAGGTATTTAAAAGTGTTTTGTTTGTTTTAAGTTGGGGTTTAGTAGCCGTAAGGCTAGCGTAATCCACGATACACATTTTTATCAGTTGTTCATTGCAGGCTAAATATTTACTTCTCATTAAGTGAATGAACCTTAATTCACACTGCCTAAGCACCTTCTGTCGGCACGAGTCCCCTGCGCTCTAATGAATGTATGCAAATCCATCATCAATCTGAAGATTAGCTACAGCGGTGTACTGTGCAGTGTGTGTGTGTGTGTATGTGTGTGTGTGTGTGTGTGTGTGTGTGTGTGTGTGTGTGTGTGTGTGTGTGTGTGTGTGTGTGTGTGTGTGTGTGTGTGTGTGTGTGTCTATGCTAATACAGAGGGATTGTGTTTCTGTTGAAAGACAGATATGAAAAGAACTGAAGTTTAGCTTTAGAGGATATATCAGACTAGAGTGCCTACTCCTTCCCTCCCTCCCTCCCTCCCTCCCTCCCTCCCTCCCTCCCTCCCTCCCTCCCTCCCTCCCCCTCCCCCCCTCCCTCCCTCCCTATCTCCTGACTGCCTGGATGGAGGGTGAGAGGGATGGATAGAGGATAGAAGGAGGAGGAAGAGGAGGAAGAGGAGGAGAGGGGAGGGAGAAAGGATGGCTGGAGGGAGGGAATTGAAGGGTCACTGTAAGCACCAGGTCACAGTGTCGAAGTTCCCAGTTCCCTGAGGAAGTTTGAAAGAGAGGGAGGAAGAGAGGGAGGAAGAGAGGGAGGAAGAGAGGGAGGAAGAGAAGAAGGAAGGGAGGTGGTGAAGATGAAAAAACACCCTGTAAATATCAGAGGGCATCCAGAAAGGAAGTGAAAGGGAAGATAGGGCAGTGACGTGTGTGTGTGTGTGTGTGTGTGTGTGTGTGTGTGTGTGTGTGTGTGTGTGTGTGTGTGTGTGTGTGTGTGTGTGTGTGTGTGTGTGTGTGTGTGTGTGTGTGTGTGTGTGTGTGTGTGTGTGTGTGTGCGTGTGTGTGTGTGCGTGTGTGTGTGCGTGCGTGCATGTGTGTGTGGTGTGGGGGGGTGGTTGCTGCTGCTGGGGAGGCGAGGAGAAAGCTATTTTAGAAAACTGTTGAGCTGTTTATTTGCAAGTCATTGAAGCTGAAGTGATGCGCCCTGGGAATCGCCACCGAGCCCGGCTCAGCAACAGCTGCCGTCCCTAAGTGAGTTAGCGAGCGTCAGGCATCTTTATGTCACCGTGGTCTGTGATGGATGCCGCATCGCTCAGCGAAGCCACGGAGCCTGCACGCGGCAGCACGGAAGAATCTGCCGCAACCAGCCGTTTGGCGGCTGAGTGAAAAGAGCATGTGGATTAATGGCTCTGTCACAGTTTATCTACGCAAAGAAGGAACACTGATTAGAGTATTAAGCAATTAGCCATTTATCACCGTGGAACAAGATAGCTGTGTAATTAAAGTAGTGGTGGTTTATCCACGGAGAGAACGCACCACTCACACACTGTTACACTCACTACCATATAGATCTGGAACAATAGGAAATAACACAGGACTCACACACTGTTACACTCACTACCATATAGATCTGGAACTATAGGAAATAACACAGGACTCACACACTGTTACACTCACTACCATATAGATCTGGAACTATAGGACATAACACAGGACTCACACACTGTTACACTCACTACCATATAGATCTGGAACTATAGGACATAACACAGGACTCACACACTGTTACACTCACTACCATATAGATCTGGAACTATAGGAAATAACACAGGACTCACACACTGTTACACTCACTACCATATAGATCTGGAACTATAGGAAATAACACAGGACTCACACACTGTTACACTCACTACCATATAGATCTGGAACTATAGGAAATAACACAGGACTCACACACTGTTACACTCACTACCATATAGATCTGGAACAATAGGAAATAACACAGGACTCACACACTGTTACACTCACTACCATATAGATCTGGAACTATAGGAAATAACACAGGACTCACACACTGTTACACTCACTACCATATAGATCTGGAACTATAGGACATAACACAGGACTCACACACTGTTACACTCACTACCATATAGATCTGGAACTATAGGACATAACACAGGACTCACACACTGTTACACTCACTACCATATAGATCTGGAACAATAGGAAATAACACAGGACTCACACACTGTTACACTCACTACCATATAGATCTGGAACTATAGGACATAACACAGGACTCACACACTGTTACACTCACTACCATATAGATCTGGAACTATAGGAAATAACACAGGACTCACACACTGTTACACTCACTACCATATAGATCTGGAACTATAGGACATAACACAGGACTCACACACTGTTACACTCACTACCATATAGATCTGGAACTATAGGAAATAACACAGGACTCACACACTGTTACACTCACTACCATATAGATCTGGAACTATAGGAAATAACACAGGACTCACACACTGTTACACTCACTTCAGGGATCTAGAACTGGATAGGGTTCTGTGTTCTGTTACAGTCACAACATATTATTTATTTTTTAATCCCAGGCCCCCATCCCCACAGGAGGCATTTTGCCTTTTGGTAGGCCGTCATTGTAAGTAAGAATTTGTTCTTAACTGACTTGCCTAGTTAAATAAAGGTTAAATAAATAAATACAAAAATATATATATATGTAGAGACGTTTCTTTGTTCTGTTAAGCCAGTGTCACTCGAAGCAATTTGGATGCAATTTCTGTTGCAGATGCAAGTTACAAGTGACATCATCTCAAGTAATTTTGCTGATACACGAAGCAATTCAAACGCAACATCCAATCCTATCATATGTCACAGTATGGTTTCATAAATGATATAGACAAAATGCTGGCTGTACAATTTAGCAAGCGAGCCAAAAATGTTGCCTATTTGCCAACCATGTTTTACCAAACTGGACAGAGAAAGGTCTGGGTTCACTTTTAAAATGACATTTATTGACTACCAGCCCAACAAACTGTGAATATTTACAGTACATTAGCTAATATTCAAATTAAGTTCTAGTTAGGGTTTTTTCGAGCATTTATATAACATTCAAAGAATGTTTTGATTAAAAAAATAGTTTTATATACAGTACCAGTCAAAAGTTTGGACACACCTACACATTCCAGTATTTTTCTTTATTTTTACTGTCTTCTATATTGTAGAATAATAGTGAAAACATCAAAACTATGAAATAACACATATGGAGTCATGTAGTAACCAAAAAAGTGTTAAACAAATCAAATATCAAATACATTTTAGATGTTATATTCTTCAAAGTAGCCACCCTTTGCCTTGATGACAGCTTTGCATACTCTTGGCTTCATGAGGTAGTCACCTGGAATGCATTTCAATTAACAGGTCTGCCTTGTTAAAATAATTTATTTCCTTCTTAATGTGTTTGAGCCAATCAGTTGTGTTGTGACAAGGTAGGGGTGATAAACAGAAGATAACTCTATTTGGTAAAAGACCAAGTCCATATTATGGCAAGAACAGCTCAAATAAGCAAAGAGAAACGACAGTCCATCATTACTTTAAGACACGAAGGTCAGTCAATATGTACAATTTCAAGAACTGCGGTCGCAAAAACCATCAAGTGCTATGATGAAACTGGCTCTCATGAGGACCATCACAGGAAAGGAAGACCCAGAGTTACCTCTGCTGCAGAGAATAAGTTCATTAGAGTTCCCAGCCTCAGAAATTGCAGCCCAAATAAATGCTTGACTAGTTTCGATGTCTTCATTATTATTCTACACTGTAGAAAAAAGTTCAAATAAAGAAAATCCCTTAAATGAGTAGGTGTGTCCAAATTTTTGCCTGGTATTGTATATATATTTGGAATGTTCTCCTAAGTGTCACTAAAATGTTGTGCACAACCTTTGTAATAACCACTATGGAATGTTCTCCTAACATGAACTAACATATTGAGCACAACCTTTGTAACAACCACCACAGAACATTCCCCAAGTTCTAGGTAGGTTTCCAGCTAATGTAATAACACAATGTACCAGTAATGTTCTCCCAGCAAACCAAAATTGGTTTTGTGAAAGTTCCCAGAACATTTCGTTAGGTAATCGGCAAATGTTCTCATATCACAAAAACTGAACGTTCCCAGAAGACATTTTGTCTGTTCTTTAAAAGTTCCCAGAATGTGTCATTAGGTTGTGTGGACAGTCTGGTGGGGACAAAGGGGGGACAAAATATATGTTTTCAAAAGAAAAAACCAGTCCAGTTACGGATGATTATGCAGATGATTACACAATGCTCCTTTTAGGTTGCAAATAATATTCCCCGTGATGTTGCAAGAACAGTCCTAGAACACATTTTATATGATTTCAAAATTCCTAAAACATTTCATTAAGTTCCGAAAACATTTCACTGAGTTATGGGATGTTGTCTGGGATGTTGCAAGAATATTCTTGTGATATTCACGAAGGTTGCAGAGAACATTCCCACAATGTTCCACAAATTTCAATTGTTATGACGTTCATAGATATTTATTTTAGGTTGAACATAATATTCCATTGATGTTCACGCAATATACATTTGACCTTGTCTTGGAGGTCTTCAGAACACTTCAATATGTGTTGTGTATTAACCTAATATTACCACAACATTCTCAGCATGCAAAATTCTTGCTCCTTAAAGCACAAGAAAGTAGATTGGAATACATCCCCATTATGTTTCTCTCCTGATTTAATGGCATTTCTCATTCGAGGACCAGTCAACTCCCATACCAGCCTCACCAAACAACTCCCACACCAGCCTCAATGGCAACAGTGAAGATGCGACTCCGTCATGCTGGCCTTCTAGGCAGAGTTCCTCTGTCCAGTGTCTGTGTTCTTTTGCCCATCGTAATCTTTTCTTTTTATTGGCCAGTCTGAGATATGGCTCTTTCTTTGCAACTCTGCCTAGAAGGCCAGCATCCTGGAGTCGCCTCTTCACTGTTAACGTGAAGTACTATTTAATGAAGCTGCCAGTTGAGGACTTGTGATGCTTCTGTTTCTCAAACTAAACACTCTAATATACTTGTCCTCTTACTCAGTCATGCACCGGGGCCTCCCACTCCTCTTTCTATTCTGGTTAGAGCCAGTTTGTGCAGTTCTGTGAAGGGAGTAGCACACAGCATTGTCCGGGATCTTCAGTTTCTTGGCAATTTCTCACAAGGAATAGCCTTCATTTCTCAGAACAAGAAAAGACTGACGAGTTTCAGAATAAAGTGCTTTGTTTCTGGCCATTTTGAGCCTGTTATCGAACCCAAAAATGCTGATGCTCCAGATACTCAACTAGTCTAAAGAAAGCCAGTTGTATTGCTTCTTTAATCAGAACAACAGTTTTCAGCTGTGCTAACATAATTGCAAAAGGGTTTTCTAATGATCAATTAGCCTTTTAACATTATAAACTTGGTTTAGTTAACACAACGTGCCATTGGAACACAGGAGTGATGTTTGCTGATAATGGGCCTCTGTACGCCTATGTAGATATTGAATTAAAAAATATGCCGTTTCCAACTACAATAGTCATTTACATCATTAACACTGTCTACACCTTATTTCTGATCAATTTGATGTTATTTTAATGGGAAATAATTGCTTTTCTTTCAAAAACAAGGACATTTCTAAGTGACCCCAAACGTTGGAACGGTTGAGTATATAAAAAAAGTTAAAATCATCCCTTTAATTTAAAGCCTGTGGGGAATATACAAACATACCATTAAATACAATGACGCAATCAAAAAAGCTACAAAGAATATTTTTTTCAAGGCTGAAATGAAGGTGCTAGTGTCAGAGATTGAGTACAACCAAAAGGTTTTATTTGGCTCAGTTGTGGCTTGACCAGTAAAAATGATAACACAGCTACAAAGACAGGACCATTAGGACAACTGAAGTTGCTTTAGCGATGGCAAGTATACTTCAAATGAGGAGGCAACACTTACCAATAAGCCATCCATCCTCAACAGCTCGCTCCTGTAGGCATATAGGCCAACATGACAGTTCTGCAGAACGAACGTTCCAACTGGACACCCCCCCCACATTCAGCGGCGTCTTTTGCGCCTATCACCCGCACGTTAGGAGTGGCAAGCGTTCCTGCTCCTATAATTGAAATTGTTATTGGGGTGGTTCTTTTATGGCCATGTGGGGGCCGTCTGTCGCTCCGTTCGTCTTTGGGAACACAGTGATGCATCATGGCAAAGAAACCCCTCTTGACTTCAACCTGTTGTGCGATGCTGTATGGATATTATATGTGTTGCTGTTCGTCTTGCATCCAGAACATTGGCTCATATCGAGGGCTGTGAGATGCCACTCGGAATGCTCCCATTAAAAAGTGCCCGTTGGATTGGGTGGATAGCACTTGGATGGGCACCAGAATGGCACACGTGCCTCTAATAAATAACTGACTGGACTTGATATGGATTGTTATCGTAGCAAACGCACTGACGTGGCCTAATTATATGATATTGCCTGTCAAGGTATGTCTCATGAATTCATAATAGAAAATACAATGACATCGGAAAGTCATTTGAGAATTAGTCTCACAATTTCACACATTTTCAACGTGTATTTTCCCCATTCCACGGTTGACATGCAGTTCCTTTCTCCACCCTTTGGGGCACTGTGTGTACGCATGGTCATGGCTGTGTGTACGCATGGTCATGGCTGTGCGTACATTTATGCGCGCTCTCAACATTCAAATTGATAAATCTCACATTTTGTGTTTTTTTTACTCAGTATAATGCCATGGCAGTATGGTCAATCAAGAATTCCTTACTTCCTTCTTAGCCATCTTGGTCATAACTAACCCAGGGAAATACTGGTAACTGGGTAATTCATCATCACTTCACGCTCCCTCTTAAAAAATGCTGCGTATTTCTGGGACCATATTTACAAGGTATCCAAGACTATGGAGTATAGTTTTCAGATCATGGGGGGGGAAAAGACGGGCACCATATCAAGCGTCTCATAGAAAGAATTATCGGGGGCGTTTAACAAAAAACAAGTTGAATCTAAATGTTTACACAGTTTTATTTTGTTCAGTTATTTTGTACATTTCTCACCAGTCTTATTCATCTGATTGAAAGAAAGACATCCTCTCTTTCAGTAGAGAATATCTAAGCCTCAATTCAAGTTTTGTTTATAAAAGTATATGTGTATATAAGTATATATTGAACCTGCAATTTTCTGAACAGCAGCCAGATCATTAACCGTCTCTGCCACCAGGAGATGTCTCTTGACAAATGATCCCTCCAGTCTGCACACGGGAGAGCAGCTCCCCCTAGGACTGCTGCACAGAGAAGCACGATAACCCTATCAACATTTCAGCTCTACTGTGGGAATTGTACTGGAATGTAACACACCGAAACAAAACAAACTATGCAAGAGTTAGTATGCTAAACTAACTGTGGAAGAGACTTTCTTGTAGGCAAATCGCATTGGAGCAGGATTCTATTGCACTTACAGGCACGACTCGGGGCCGTACTCTACACAGACCAGTGCGCCTTAATCAATTAGAGCTGCAGTAGGCCTATATGCAAATAGCCGTTGCCATATATGGATCTCCGAGTCACTTTGGACTGGACTGTGTTTCAAGTCATGAGAAGATGTGCTTGTTCTGAGATCAAAGCAAGACTGCAGTCTCAAAGCAGTCTCAAAGCGAAACTGCATGTACCTGAGGACATTTGTTCATATTCATTGCTAGTTAATGAATAATTAGCCCAGTTATAGCT
>NC_056436.1:36805641-36820641 GCF_018296145.1 Oncorhynchus tshawytscha | reverse complement strand
ACACAATACCCCATAATGTATAAACAGGTCTTTAGTTTGCAAATGTATCACAAAAAAAACAGAAATATCACATTTACATAAGATTTCAGACCCTTTAATCAGTACTTTGTTGAAGAACCTTTGGCAGCGAATACAGCTTAGTCTTCTTGGGTATGACTCTACAAGCTTGGCACACCTGTATTTGGGGAGTTTCTCCCATTCTTCTCTGCAGATCCTCTCAATCTCTGTCAGGTTGGATGGGGAGCGTCGCCTCACACAGTTGAAGTCGGAGGTTTACATATACCTTAGCCAAATACATTTAAACTCAGTTTTTCACAATTCCTGATATTTAGTCCTAGTAAGAATTCCCTGTCTTAGGTCAGTTAGGATCACCACTTTATTTTAAGAATGTGAAATGTCAGAATAATAGTAGAGAGAATTATTTCTTTCAGCTTTTATTTCTTTCATCACATTCCCAGTGGGTCAGAAGTTTACATACACTCAATTAGTATTTGGTAGCATTGCCTTTAAATTGTTGAACTTGGGTCGTTTCAGGTAGCCATCCACAAGCTTCCCACAATAAGTTGGGTGAATTTTAGCCAATTCCTCCTTACAGAGCTGGTGTAACTGAGTCAGGTTTGTAGGCCTCCTTGCTCGCACATGCTTTTTCAGTTCTGCCCACAAATTTTCTATAGGATTGAGGTCAGGGCTTTGTGATGGCCACTCCAATACCTTGACTTTGTTGTCCTTAAGCCATTTTACCACAACGTTGGAAGTATGCTAGGGGGCAATGTCCATTTGGAAGACCCATTTGCAACCAAGCTTTAACTTCCTGACTGATGTCTTAAATTGTTGCTTCAATATATCCAAATAATTTTCCTCCCTCATGATGCCATTTATTTTGTGAAGTGCACCAGTCCCTCCTGCAGCAAAGCACCCCCACAACATGATGCTGCCACCCCAGTGCTTCACGGTTGGGATGGTGTTCTTCGGCTTGCAAGCATCCTCCTTTTTCCTCCAAACATAACGATGATCATTATGGCCAAACAGTTATATTTTTGTTTCATCAGACCAGAGGACATTTCTCCAAAATGTACGATCTTTGTCCCCATGTGCAGTTGCAAACCATAGTCTGGCTTTTTTATGGTGTAGGTACACCTCCAATTGACTCAAATTATGTCAATTAGCCTATCAGAAAATTCTAAAGCCATGACATCATTTACTGGAATTTCCCAGGCTGTTTAAAGGCACAGTCAACTTAGTGTATGTAAACTTCTGACCCACCTTCTGACCCACTGGAATTGTGATACAGTGAATTATAAGTGAAATAATCTGTCTGTAAACAATTGTTGGAAAAATTACTTGTGTCATGCACATAGTAGATGTCTTAACCGACTTGCCAAAACTATAGTTTGTTGACAAGAAATGTGTGTAGTGGTTGAAAAACTAGTTTTAATGACTCCAATCTAAGTGTATGTAAACTTCTGAATTCAACTATAGCTATTTTCAGGTCTCTCCAGAGATGTTCAATCGGTCTGGGCTCTGGCTGGGCCACTGGCTGGGCCACTCAAGGACATTCAGAGACTTGTCCCAAAGCCACTCTTGCGTTGTCTTGGCTGTGTGCTTAGGGTCGTTGTCCTGTTGGAAGGTGAACCTTTGCCCCAGTCTGAGGTCCTGAGCGCTCTGGAGCAGGTTTTCATTAAGGATCTCTCTGTACTTGGCTCCTTTCATCTTTACCTTGATCCTGACTAGTCTCCCAGTCCCTGTCGCTGAAAAATATCCCCACAGCATGATGCTGCCACCACCATGCTTCACCGTAGGGATGGTGCCAGGTTTCCTCCAGATGTGACACTTGGCATTCAGGCCAAAGAGTTCAATTTTGGTTTCATCAGTCCAGAGAATTTTGTTTTTCCAATTGGGCTGTCATGAGCCTTTTACTGAGGAGTGGCTTCCATCTGGTCACTCTACCATAAAGGCCTGATTGGTAGAGTGCTGCAGAGATGGTTGTCCTTCTGATAGGTTCTCCCATCTCCACAGAGGAACTTTGGAGCTCTGTCAGATTGACCATCTGGTTCTTGGTAACCTCCCTGAGCAAGGCCCTTCTCCCACGATTGCTCTGTTTGGTCAGGTGTCCAGCTCTAGGAGGACTCTTTGTGGCTCCACTGTGTTCTTGGGGATCTTAAATGCTGCAGACATTTTTTGGTACCCCCAGATCTGTGCCTCGACACAATCCTGTCTCGGAGCAATCCTGTCTCCTTCAACCTCATGGCTTGTTTTTTGCTCTGACATGCACTGTCAACTGTGGGACCTTATATATAGACAGGTGTGTTCCTTTCCAAATCATGTCCAATCAATTGAATTTAACACAGGTGGACTCCAATCAAGTTGTAGAAACATCTCAAGGATGATCAATGGAAACAGGATCCACCTGAGCTCAATTTTGAGTCTCATATTAACGAGTCTGAATACTTAAGTAAATAAGGCATTGTTTTTTTTTACATTTGCAAGAAATAAAATTAAAAAACGGTTTCTGTTTGTTTCTATAACAGTGTGTATTTTCTCCCCTCCAGGCCCAGTGTTCCCCCAGTATTCTATTCCGTCAATTCAACGTTTATTCCAATTGCGTTGAAATGACATGGAAACAACATTGATTCAACCTGTGTGTGCCCAGTGAGTTGCCTCCTGTTTCTTCAACCCCTCTCTCTCCATCGTTATCCAGGTCCTCACCACACAGACCTCAAACCACTCCGCTAAACCTCACTGCACACTACTCACACACTCGTGACCTCACACACACCCCTAACCACAAACACTCCCCCAACAATACATACTGCCCCGGTGTCTAGCCCAACCCTTTAAGAAGATCTGATCTACAGCGGAGTGGCCAACCGATACAGCCACACAGATATGACTATATTTTACTCAATACTGTAGAACTTTATTAACACCCTCAGGAGTGATTTCGAAAACGTCATCAGAGTAGCTTTAAGTCTTGACCAATCACAGACAAACTTACTGAGAAACGATTGCGTACAGCCGTGACAACAAATGAGTGATTCTGTAAATTCATGTGGCATTGTAGACCAATGCATTTCTCACTACACACACACACACACACACACACACACACACTCACACTCACACCTTTCACCCCACATACTACCATTAGTCTTGATTAAACAGACATAACTAACCAAATAAATAACATGCAGAAAAAATGAAAAAACACACACACACATACACACACACACACACACACACACGTAAACACATGCTGAAACAGCTGCTTGAGTATGTGTTAATGGCTGTAAGTTGTAACTCTGGTGGTGTCATGGACATGTGAGCGCCGTTGTATCATTAAAACTTTGGGATGGCTGTTTAAACACCACTTAAGCACTCACTCTTATTTATCATGCCGGAGGGAGTGTGTGTGTGTGTGTGTGTGTGTGTGTGTGTTTGCATTTTTTCTGCATGTTATTTATTTGGTTAGTTATGTCTGTTTAATCAAGACTAATGGTAGTATGTGGGGTGAAAGGTGTGTGTGTGTGTGTGTGTGTGTGTGTGTGTGTGTGTGTGTGTGTGTGTGTGTGTGTGTGTGTGTGTGTGTGTGTGTGTGTGTGTGTGTGTGTGTGTGTGTGTGTGTGTGTGTGTGTGTGTGTGCGTGCTCACGTTGGCATGGGCAGAGGAGAGGAGAGTGATTCTAGTCGACGCTGTGACACCATCTGGGCAGAGGAACATAAAGCTGTCGCAGCCCAGCCATCCACCAGATGTTTCTCATGCCCCACACACACAGTCACACACGCGCACACACACTCACACTGCAACCACTGCCTTTACGTCTCACAGACAATCATGCACATACCTCATACACACCTCACACACCCCATACACCATCTCACACACCTCATACACCATCTCACACACCTCATACACATCACACACACCTCATACACATCTCGCACACCTCATACACATCTCGCACACCTCATACACATCTCGCACACCTCATACACATCTCGCACACCTCATACACATCTCACACACCTCATACACATCACACACACCTCATACACATCTCGCACACCACATACACATCTCACACACCTCATACACATCTCGCACACCTCATACACATCACACACACCTCATACACATCTCACACACCTCATACACATCTCACACACTGGACATCTACTACGAACCTAGGTGAAACTACACACCCTTAACTAGATAATGAGCCATGTTAGCTTCAATGCAAGGGAGTTGTCAAAAATCAAATCTCATGGTTCCACATAAATACAAACACAAGAGAGCCTTACAGAGAGCACACACACACACACAGTCACACACACAGGGTTGCTAGTAGTGTCCAGGGTATAATGCTCTAAACAGAGCCCTGTCTGAAATGGTGGCCTGGGACTCTGTTCTTTATAGCCACCACTCTTGCTAACAGAGACACGTAGAACCCGTGTGTTTTTGCTTTCCATAAGGCTCTCCTGTGGGCCAGTAAAGGATCTATCTCACATATGTTCACAGTCAAGATGTACCCATAAGGAATACTTTACGACTGCAGGTTGGTGCGTGTTTATGTGCATGAGTGTATGCGTGCTTTTCTCACCGTGATACAGCATAACTTGTATTCTACCATCAGGTTGCTGTGTCTTTTATTTGGCCTGTTTCGGACTGCTACTTTTTTCTCAGGTTAGTGCGTTATTGACCACTGGTTTGGGCTATTAGATTTATTTGTTGTTTATTACTGTGATAGTACTAGTTCATTAACTGGTTATAACTATCACTCCTAGACTCAGACTATGAGTATATAGTGTCGGCCTGGAACAGTTATGGGAGTGGCTCCAGCAACATCACCACAGTGAGAACAAATGAGAACACACGCTGGGGAGAGGCCCCGCCCTGCTGGAGCCGCCTAGGTGACCGCAATGACGTCATAGAGCTACATTGGCAGGCCCCCACCGAGCCAAACGGTAAACCTTTAACTTCAACACTCACTTTACATAACCACTCATAGTGGTTTATGCTGTGTTAATAAAGTTTGACTTACTTGATTGCAATTGCTACACGGGTGTTACGTAGCCACCTCCTGATTGGTCTGTTTCCCATTCTACCCATCAGCCACCATGTGGTGCTGCGTGACAGACAGGACCGTTACCATGGAGACGAGAAGAGCTTTACCGATGAGGGTGAGATCTGTGCCTTCCGGGAGCACCAGTACTGCCTACGGGCCTGTAACACCGCCGGCTGCGCAGACAGCACACAGGTGTGTGGGACTATACTCTAACCTCTGACCTATTGAACCCTCAACGCGGACCTTTTACTGGGCTGCATGACACAGGCTGCATCTGAAATGGTATCTACTCCCTATATAGTAGGCTGCTTTTGGTCTACATGATACATCTGTACCTGAATGCTCTGTAACGTTTTACCTGCTGAATGAGCCCCTGTCCTTCTGCCTCCTTCCCTTTTCCCCGTTTACTTGATCTCTGACCTGGGATATGTTCACAAAGGTGAAACGTTACGAATATTGCAGGTAGAAATGCATTACGTAGAGTAAATAGCCTCCTCGAGGTAAGGGAATCATGTCTGTTCTAGTAGCTTACATTTCTAATTCTATCTTCAATGCTCTGTTCGTCTCAACCAGCTGAGTGTGAAGTTCAGCAAAGTCTTATCTTATTTTACAGTGGTGGACCACTTCATTTTACACTCCATTATCCCTCTATATAATCACCTCCTGATGACTGTGGAGATAATCAGGGCTTCGTTGAACTAAGCACCACTCTCTCTCTCTCAAGCAGTTAACCAATTTAGCTGAAGCACTTGCGAGTAGACAAGGTGCTCCCTTGATGTAGAGAGAGAGGCCAAACTCTTTCCCTCAGTGAACTACACCATCCCTGTTGGTTAATGAAGGTAGACGCATGGTGCACTTCTCACCGCGAGTCTGGAAACTGTATTTCTGGACGGGTTAATCCTGATTTGGTGCATCCTAATCTCAATTTCATGATTACATTCCATCATTTTGAAGCGCCTTGTTTCCCTGAGCGGTTGTATTCGTGTTTGTGTCGGATTTTTCATTTCTAAAGTGTGTTTATGTGTGTTTGTTCATGTGTTATTTCCTGCAGACAGCGAAAGATAAGAGTACCAGACTATTCGCGTTTGTGTCGGATTTTGTTTTTGTGTGTTTATGTGTGTTTGTTGTGTTTATATAGATTGTGTTCATGTGTTATGGGTGATTTCCTGCAGACATTGAAAGATAAGAGTACCAGACTATTACCTCTAGAATATGAACTGAACAGAAATGCATGGTATGGTGTATTCATGTGAGAACCTGTGTTATTGGGCTGGTTGTGCTCTCTCTCCTCTCCGGTGGGATCAAGTGTGCTGAGCAGACATGATATTCCTGATAGCAGCTTAATGGCTTGAGAACAGAGGCCCAGCTATCTCTCTTGGACTCCACTGATATCACACAATAATTAATTTCTCTGGCTTATAGGTGATGAAAGCCCCGATGAAAATGGTCTTTCTGGCTTTTAGCTAATTATGTTGCTAACAGCACACTCTTCTGTCTGGAGACTAGCCCTGTATACGAACCCCTGGACCGGGAGAGAGAGAGGGAGGGGTGGAGGGAATGAGGGAGGGAGTTAATGGCATATCACTTATTCTATGGAACCTGCAAACACAGTCACACTCACGCGCGCGCACACACAACGGTCCTGAGTGAGTGAGGTGGATTCGTTTGTACACCTGTGTGGATTGGCCAAACAGTCCCAATTATGGCTTAACCCAACCTAACCCAAAACACCACAGCAATTGCACACACACACACACACCACGGAGCCTGCTGCCGTGACAACAGAACAATCTGATGTAATCTGGTCCGACACTTAGTGGGCCAGAAAGAATGATGGTCCTACATCTCCTTCCTCACGCCCTCTCTCCCTCCATCCACCTGAGAGACCAGAGAGAGGATGAGAGGACAGAGAGAGGATGAGAGACCAGAGAGAGGATGAGAGACCAGAGAGAGGATGAGAGACCAGAGAGAGGATGAGAGACCAGAGAGAGGATGAGAGACCAGAGAGAGGATGAGAGGATAGAGAGAGAGGATGAGAGACCAGAGAGAGGATGAGAGACCAGAGAGAGGATGAGAGGATAGAGAGAGGATGAGAGACCAGAGAGAGGATGAGAGACCAGAGAGAGGATGAGAGACCAGAGAGAGGATGAGAGACCAGAGAGAGGATGAGAGGACAGAGAGAGGATGAGAGACCAGAGAGAGGATGAGAGAACAGAGAGAGGATGAGAGACCAGAGAGAGGATGAGAGACCAGAGAGAGGATGAGAGACCAGAGAGAGGACGAGAGGACAGAGAGAGGATGAGAGACCAGAGAGAGGATGAGAGGACAGAGAGAGGATGAGAGACCAGAGAGAGGATGAGAGGATAGAGAGAGGATGAGAGACCAGAGAGAGGATGAGAGACCAGAGAGAGGATGAGAGACCAGAGAGAGGATGAGAGACCAGAGAGAGGATGAGAGACCAGAGAGAGGACGAGAGGACAGAGAGAGGATGAGAGACCACAGAGAGGATGAGAGACCAGAGAGAGGATGAGAGACCAGAGAGAGGATGAGAGGATAGAGAGAGGATGAGAGACCAGAGAGAGGATGAGAGACCAGAGAGAGGATGAGAGGATAGAGAGAGGATGAGAGACCAGAGAGAGGATGAGAGACCAGAGAGAGGATGAGAGACCAGAGAGAGGATGAGAGGACAGAGAGAGGATGAGAGGATAGAGAGAGAGGATGAGAGACCAGAGAGAGGATGAGAGGACAGAGAGAGGATGAGAGGACAGAGAGAGGATGAGAGGACAGAGAGAGGATGAGAGACCAGAGAGAGGATGAGAGGACAGAGAGAGGATGAGAGGACAGAGAGAGGATGAGAGGACAGAGAGAGGATGAGAGACCAGAGAGAGGATGAGAGGACAGAGAGAGGATGAGAGGATAGAGAGAGGATGAGAGACCAGAGAGAGGATGAGAGACCAGAGAGAGGATGAGAGGACAGAGAGAGGATGAGAGGATAGAGAGAGAGGATGAGAAACCAGAGAGAGGATGAGAGGACAGAGAGAGGATGAGAGGACAGAGAGAGGATGAGAGGACAGAGAGAGGATGAGAGACCAGAGAGAGAGGAAGGGAACTTAATAAAAAGGGGCAGAGAGAGAAATGGAAGAGAGAGAAAGTTCAGGGAATCATAGAGGGGGTGGAGAGAGAGAGCAACAAAAAGGGAAAAGGAGGAGAAATGGGAGAGAGGGAGGTGAAGAGAATGGAAAGGGTCTGAGAGGAAGGGGGAAAGGAAGACAGAAAAGGGGGAGAAATGGGAGAGAGGGGAGGTGAAGAGAATGGAAAGGGTCTGAGAGGAAGGGGGAAAGGAAGACAGAAAAGGGGGAGAAATGGGAGAGAGAGAAAAGGGAGAGACAGAAAAGCATTGAAAACAGAGCGGGGGGGGGGGGAGAGAACAGCGTGGTAACTAGGTGTTGTGGTCTTGTCCTAATAGTGTGTCAGGGTGTGGGACAGGAGAGGGAAACAGTAGTGACATTCTATTACACCAGGATATCCCTGCTACCATTAGGACCAGATTGCCAGGTAATTCTCTTTGCGCTCCACATTCACTAAGCGTTCACACCGGGAACAAAGTTACCAACCATTCTCTGGTGGTGTTGTTGAAAAAATAGAATTGTGTAATTTAGCTCATTTCCTTTCCTCTTTGTATCCCTACGTAACTATCTCCCATCCCCTCTCATTCCTTCATATCTGTGTATATAAAAGGGAAATACAAATGACAGTGGAATTCTACTCCCCTTTAAAAATATATATGTAAATAACTAGCTCAATAAAGTATTTCTCATTGCATAGGACGGTAATGATGCTTTCTGTTTCTCTTGTATGTGGTAGTGACTAGCAGGTCTCTCAATATCTATATACATATATATTTCGTTCTCTCTCAGTGTTGGCTGTGACAGTCCAGAGGGAATCAGCTGACCCCTCCCTATCAACATGACTCGCACAGGTACGATACACTCACACACACACACACACACACACGTACGCATGCACACAAATACCCACACACACACACCAATGTACACAGAGTACAGTGTCAGCACTCCTCGTACTGTGCAATGCAGACAACAAAACTACCAAGGATTACACACACATACAGACAGACACACGCACGCACGCACACACACACAACACAACAAACACACACAACCTGTCCGTGATGTTCTTGAGCAGTGATTGACTGACGAGCTGTGTTTAGCTCAGAAGAACCACTCCCGTCAACCCCCCGACACACACATACACACACACACACGTCCCCTCTTCAGAAGACCACTGTGATGGTCGGATACACGCTCTCACCCTCCTCTCCTCCTCTCTTCCTCTCCTCCTCTCCTCTTGTCATCTCTGTCCTGTGTTTATTTATGCATGCTGTTTCTGGAAGCAATCTAATGACTGAATTTACACCTGATTCCCGCCATGAGCCAGCCCTGCCCCTCAAACACACACAGAAGCACACATACTTGCACAGAGGCCTCTTAACTATGCTACATTCAAACACACACACACACACACACACACACACACACACACACGCAGAAACACATACTGACACACACTCTTAGCACGGTCGCGCACACACTCAGTCAGATAGGCTCTCTCTCTTTCTATCTCTTTCTCCTTCACACACACACACACTCTCTCTGGCAGGGCTGGGTGATTTGTGGGGCTTCTTTTATCTGCCCAGGAGAGGAGCAGTGTGGCTGGCCCCATGCCATCAGTCACCAGGCCAAGGATACACGCACACACCCACACACCCACACACCCACACACACTGAGCAGTCTCTCCATATTATCCTCCTTCTGTATGCTAATATGACATAAGTATTGCTCTCCTAGAGGCCTAAACCTACATCATTCATACAGTCAGAGAGGAGGGGGAGGGGAGAGAGAGGGAGGTGAGGAGACAGAGAGGAAGGGGAAGGGACAGAGAGGGAGGAAAGGGGATAAAGATATGGAGGAGACGAGAGAGAGAGAGAGAGAGAGAGAGAGAGAGAGAGAGAGAGAGAGAGAGAGAGAGAGAGACAAAGGGAGGAGACAGAGGGATGAGAGGAGAGAGGGAGGATAGGCAACAGAGGGATGAGAGGAGGGAGGACAAGAGACAGAGGGACGAGAGGGGAGAGGGAGGACAGGAGACAGAGGGGGTTAGAAGACAGACAAAGGGCAAGATGGTTCTCACACCTCAGCTCAGCTCTGCACACTGGCTATAGTGAGAACCGTCTGTCTTAACCTAAATGGTTAGGGTAGAAGGGGACAGAAGAGTAGTAGTGGGGAGGAGGAGAGAAGTAGTGGAGTGGGGTTACGGTAGAGGGGAGATGAGGAGAGTAGGGGAACGGGGTTACGGTAGAGGGGAGGGGAGAGTAGTGGAGCGGGGTTACGGTAGAGGGGAGAGGAGGAGAGGAGAGTAGGGGCATGGGGAGAGGTGAGAGGAGGAGAGGAGAGGAGGAGAGGAGGAGAGGAGGAGAGGAGGAGAGGAGAATAGGGGAGTGGAGTTAGGGAGGGGAGGAGAGGAGAGTAGGGGAGCAGGGTTAGGGGAGAGAGGAGAGGAGGAGAGGAGAGTAGAGGAGCGGGGTTGGGGTAGAGGGGAGAGGAGGAGAGGAGAGTAGAGGAGCGAGTTCAGGGTAGAGGGGAGAGGAGGAGAGGAGAGTAGAGGAGCGAGTTCAGGGTAGAGGGGAGAGGAGGAGAAGAGGAGAGGAGAGTAGGGGAGCAGGGTTAGGGTAGAAGGGAAAGGAGGAGAGGAGAGTAGAGGAGCAGGGTTGGGGTAGAAGGTAGAGGAGGAGAGGAGAGTAGAGGAGCGGGGTTACGGTAGAGGGGAGAGGAGGAGAGGAGAGTAGAGGAGCGGGGTTATGGTTGAGGGGAGAGGAGGAAAGGAGAATAGGGGAGCAGGGTTAGGGTAGAGGGAGAGGAGGAGAGGAGAGTAGGGGAGCGGGGTTAGGGTAGAGGGGAGAGGAGGAGAGGAGAGTAGGGGAACAGGGTTAGAGTAGAGGGGAGATGAGGAGAGGAGAGTAGGGGAGCAGGGTTAGGATAGAGGGGAGATGAGGAGAGGAGAGTAGAGGAGCGGGGTTAGGGTAGAGGAGAGGGGAGGAGAGGAGAAAGAGAGGGAGGGGAGTGGACAGAGAGAGGAGAATGGATGAAGATATGGAGGAAACGAGAGAGAGAGAGAGAGGGAGGATAGGAGACAGAGGGATGAGAGGAGAGAGGGAGGACAGGAGGCAGAGAGGGAGGAGAGGGCAAGATGGAAGAGAAGAAAGAGTGTTCAGGAGTGGAGGAGAGGAAGAAGAGGAGTGTGTGACCCTTTCCTTTCCAGCTGCAGCAGTGATATGGTTCTCACACCTCAGCTCAGCATCCCTCTGACTCTTTATTTTTTTATTTCACCTTTATTTAACCAGGTAGGCAAGTTGAGTACAAGTTCTCATTTACAACTGCGACCTGGCCAAGATAAAGCAAAGCAGTTCGACACATACAACAACACAGAGTTACACATGGAATAAACAAAACATAGTCAATAATACAGTAGAACAAAAGAAAACAAAGAGTCTATATACAGTGAGTGCAAATGAGGTAAGATAAGGGAGTTAAGGCAATAAATAGGCCATGGTGGCAAAGTAATTACAATATAGCAATTAAACACTGGAATGGGAGATGTGCAGAAGATGAATGTACAAGTAGAGATACTGTGGTGCAAAGGAGCAAGAAAAATAAATAAATACTGTATGGGGATGAGATGGGTAGATAGATGCGCTATGTACAGGTGCAGTGATCTGTGAGCTGCTCTGACAGCTGGTGCTTAAAGCTAGTGAGAGAAATATGAGTTTCCAGCTTCAGAGATTTTTGCAGTTCGTTCCAGTCATTGGCAGCAGAGAACTGGAAGGAAAGACGACCAAGGGAGGAATTGGCTTTGGGGGTGACCAGTGAGATATACCGTCTATAGAGTGTCTGTCTTTGGGGATCTAGGGTTGGGGAGATGGGGAGAGTTGAAGAGAGGGGAAAATGGTTAAGGTAGAGGGGAAAGAAGAGTAGTAGTGGGGAGGAGGAGATAGATGGGAGTATGGGAGATGGGAGATGAGTAGTGGAACGGGGTTAGGGTAGAGGGGAGATGAGGAGAGGAGAGTAGGGGAACGGGGTTAGGGTAGAGGGGAGATGAGGAGTGGAGGAGAGTAGGGGAACGGGGTTACGGTAGTGGGGAGATGAGGAGAGGAGAGTAGGGGAACAGGGTTACGATAGAGGGGACAGAAGAGTAGTAGTGGGGAGGGGGGATAAGTAGGGGAACAGGGTTACAGTAGAGGGGAGATGAGGAGAGGAGAGTAGGGGAGCAGGGTTAGGGTAGAGGGGAGATGAGGAGAGGAGAGTAGGGGAACGGGGTTAGGGTAGAGGGGAGATGAGGAGAGGAGAGTAGGGGAACGGGAAAGGGGAGAGGGGAGAGGAGGAGAGGAGAGTAGGGGAACGGGGAAAGGGGAGAGGGAGAGGAGGAGAGTAGGGGAATGGGGTTAGGGGAGAGGGGAGAGGAGGAGAGGAGAGTAGGGGAACAGGGTTAGTGTAGAGGGGAGAGGAGGAGAGGAGAGAAGGAGAGCGGGGTTAGGGTAGAGGGGAGAGGGGAGAGGAGAGATGGGGAGCGGGGTTGCGGTAGAGGGGAGATGAGGAGAGGAGAGTAGGGGAAAGGGGTTACGGTAGAGGGGGATGAGGAGAGGAGAGTAGGGGAGCGGGGTTAGGGTAGAAGGGAGATGAGGAGAGGAGAGTAGAATAGGGGAACGGAGTTAGGGAAGAGGGGAGAGGATGAGAGGAGAGTAGGGGAGCAGGGTTAGGGGAGAGGAGGAGAGGAGGAGAGGAGAGTAGAGGAACGGGGTTACGGTAGAGGGGAGAGGAGGAGAGGAGAGTAGGGGAGCAGGGTTAGGGTAGAGGAGGAGAGGAGAAGAGGAGAGTAGGAGAGCGGGGTTACGGTAGAGGGGAGAGTAGGAGGGAGAGTAGGAGAGCGGGTTATGGTAGAGGGGAGAGGAGAGTAGGGGAACGGGGTTACGGTAGAGGGGAGAGGAGGAGAGGAGAGTAGGGGAGCAGGGTTAGGGTAGAGGGGAGATGAGGAGAGGAGAGTAGGGGAATGGGGTTAGGGTAGAGGGGAGATGAGGAGAGGAGAGTAGGGGAACGGGGAAAGGGGAGGGGGGAGAGGAGGAGAGGAGAGTAGGGGAACGGGGAAAGGGGAGAGGGAGAGGAGGAGAGTAGGGGAACGGGGTTAGGGAGAGGGGAGAGGAGGAGAGGAGGAGAGGAGAGTAGGGGAACAGGGTTAGTGTAGAGGGGAGAGGAGGAGAGGAGAGAAGGAGAGCGGGGTTAGGGTAGAGGGGAGAGGAGAGATGGGGAGCGGGGTTGCGGTAGAGGGAGATGAGGAGAGGAGAGTAGGGGAACGGGGTTACGGTAGAGGGGAGATGAGGAGAGGAGAGTAGGGGAGCGGGGTTAGGGTAGAAGGGAGATGAGGAGAGGAGAGTAGAGTAGGGGAACGGAGTTAGGGAAGAGGGGAGAGGATGAGAGGAGAGTAGGGGAGCAGGGTTAGGGAGAGGAGGAGAGGAGGAGAGGAGGGGGAGCAGGGTTAGGGAGAGGAGGAGAGGAGAGTAGGAGCGGGGTTACGGTAGAGGGGAGAGTAGGAGAGGAGAGTAGGAGAGCGGGTTATGGTAGAGGGGAGAGGAGAGTAGGGGAACGGGGTTACGGTAGAGGGGAGAGGAGAGTAGGGGAACGGGGTTACGGTAGAGGGGAGAGGAGGAGAGGAGAGTAGGGGAACGGGATTACGGTAGAGGGGAGAGGAGAGTAGGGGAACGGGGTTACGGTAGAATGGAGAGGAGAGTAGGGGAACGGGGTTACGGTAGAGGGGAGAGGAGGAGAGGAGAGTAGGGGAACGGGGTTACGGTAGAGGGAGAGGAGAGTAGGGGAACGGGGTTACGGTAGAGGGGAGAGAAGAGTAGGGGAACGGGGTTACGGTAGAGGGGAGAGGAGAGTAGGGAAACGGGGTTACGGTAGAGGGGAGAGGAGGAGAGGAGAGTAGGGGAACGGGGTTACGGTAGAGGGGAGAGGAGAGTAGGGGAACGGGGTTACGGTAGATTGGAGAGGAGAGTAGGGGAACGGGGTTACGGTAGAGGGGAGAGGAGGAGAGGAGAGTAGGGGAACGGGGTTACGGTAGAGGGAAAGGAGAGTAGGGGAACGGGGTTACGGTAAAGGGGAGAGGAGGAGAGGAGAGTAGGGGAGCGGGGTTACGGTAGATGGGAGATGAGGAGAGTAGGGGAGCAGGGTTACGGTAGAGGGAGAGGAGGAGAGGAGCGTAGGGGAGCGGGGTTACAGTAGAGGGAGAGGAGGAGAGGAGAGTAGGGAGTGGGGTTACGGTAGGGGGAGAGGAGGGGTGGGGTTACGGTAGAGGGGAGAGGAGGGGAGGAGGGAGCGGGGTTACGGTAGAGGGGAGAGGAGGAGAGGAGTGGGGTTACGGTAGAGGGGAGAGAAGAGTAGGGGAACGGGGTTACGGTAGAGGGGAGAGGAGAGAAACGGGGTTACGGTAGAGGGAGAGGAGGAGAGGAGAGGAGGGGTTACGGTAGAGGGAGAGGAGAGAGGAGAGGTAGAATGGGAGAGAGGGGTTACGGTAGAGGGGAGAGGAGAGAGGAGAGTAGGGGAACGGGGTTACGGTAGAGGGAGAGGAGAGTAGGGGAACGGGGTTACGGTAGAGGGAGAGGAGAGGGAGGGGTTACGGTAGAGGGGAGAGGAGAGGGGGAGAGTAGAGAGGAGAGGAGGAGAGGAGAGTAGGGGAACGGGGTTACGGTAGAGGGGAGAGAGTAGAGAGATTGGAGAGGAGAGTAGGGAACGGGGTGGAGCGGGGTTACGGTAGAGGGAAAGGAGAGTAGGGGAACGGGGTTACGGTAGGGGAGAGGAGGAGAGGAGAG